>NC_057802.1:579180785-579198809 GCF_018294505.1 Triticum aestivum | reverse complement strand
AGAAGTGATGAATCGGGCACGCGCTAGTCCCTCATTAATCAGTGCTGACATCAAGCACCATCCTCTTTGAAGGTACGTACACTGCCTAGTCATTGCCCATTGAATAGCCCCGATTCAAACGTGTTACACAAAGGGAAATACGCATTCCTGTTACCGGTTGCACACGTACGGCGGGCCAAGAGACCAATTCATAGGCGTTGGGAAGCAATATTGTCCTCCTTCAGAAGTCACGTGGCCACACAAACAAATGATACCAGAAACAGTTATAGTTGAAACGATCAACTCATTCACGCAGCAGCACCACCAATATGACCTGCTAAATCCAGCATCCATAGAACCGATGCACAGTTTAGTTTAATTTGTTATGTTTCCTCTCTTAGCTAGGGATCAACTCAACTAAACTAATAAGCAACATCTTCACCGTCGCAGCGAGTCAAGCCTATACAATTCTTCAAGTCAAGTTCTCGTGAACAGGGGCAGGGCGATGCGCTTCAGCTGTCACCCGCGCTAAACAGGGTCAGCAGGGCCGTGAACAGATTGATGATGTCAAGGTAGAGCGAGACGGCGGCCCAGACATACTCGTCATACGTGTAACGCTTGATGATGTCGTCCGTGTCATAGACAATGTAGCCACTGAAGATGAGTGCCGCCAGCGCGCCACAGATCATGTGAGAGAGCTTGCCCAGCGGGAAAAGGATCTGCATATTTAGAGAAGCCATGATCAGTATCACATTGTAGAACAGAGAAGACTGATAAATGGACAACACACCTAATTAACTAGAGAAGGGAATTAATGCAAGCTGCATAGGCATCGATCTGACCTGAATGAACCCAAAGACGAGCAACATGATGAGAGAAGCAAATAGGAAAGGACCAAGGAATCTGAAGTCCTTGCCCCTCTTTGCAGCCCAGAAGGTGTAAGCAGTGAGACTGAAGACAAAGGAAAACCATCACCACGACAAGAACAAAACACATATATATCATAGGGTAGTGTATATCATATCAGAGCAAGCTTACTAAATGAACTAATTGCTTTCTTACCATCTCATATCATGTAAATCTGACCAAACAAAAAAGCACACGTGCATGCTAAAATCACAAGCATATCACAAATGCTTAACTCAGACAAGCATATCATAAAAGGTGACCAACAGGTACAACTTGGCCCTCAGCACAAACCGGGGAAATGCATCAACTAGACTCATATGGATTGCCTAACATTTGCATGACCATGGCAAATTGGCAGCAACTATCCAATTGCCGTACATAGTGACTAACAAGCTTACTAGTCATGCACATGCAATGAATTGACACAACGAGAGGGACATTAGAAGACTGAAGAACAAGCTAGGATCTGCGGGCAGGAACAGAGTTCATGGTGGGAAGACAAATACCGCTAGTAAAGGCACATGTCATGCCCACAGCGAAGCTGATGGCCACTGTGAAGACGCCGAGCAGCAGCAGGTTGACTGGGTGCTTCTGACGGTAGCAGTACAACGGGCAAAGCACTGCATAAACAAAATTATCAAGCATTTTAGCAACGGGCACAGCACTGCAATTCACAAAGCAACCACGTCCCATTCTAATCTAGTAAAGCAAAATTATTCACTGCAAGAGAATCAAGAGTTTACAACACATCCATAGCTTTTGTGGGGAAGCGACGGCATCCAAAGGTAATTCAGAGCAGAGCACGCAAAGGGAAAGCTAGTTCGTCCTGTCCTCTCACCAAGGCCTCAAAAATTAACAGCCACAACTTTCCCTTCTTCTAAATGCAATAGTAACAAGAAGGGAATATATTCCAGACGCCCGCGGAAACCCTCCGTACAATCGGATCGGATTGATACCCAACGTAGACAAATTCGTAACAGAAAAGATGGTGGTAGCTTGAATTCTCACCGATGAAGGGGAAGATGAGGATGAAGATGTAGACCCCAAGGCCGGCGTAGGAAGAGACGAAGAAGTGGGGGATGGCGCGGACCTTGACGACGACGGCCGCGACGACGGCGGTGAGGAGAAGCTGCAGGGAGAGGATGACGTAGATCTTCCGGATGAGCGCCCAGCGCAGCTCGGGGCTCTCCGCCATCCCGGGGTACAGCACCTGCGCCGGTGCCGTGGCAGTGCCACCGGAGGTCCCCGCCTCGATGTCGCCGCCCTTCTGGTGCCCGGACATCTCGCCCGGCGATGCGATGACCAGGGAAGCAGCCTTCGGAGGGTAGGGTTTTCGCGGGTGTGGCGGAGCGGAAGGCGAGAGGAGGGGAGGAGCAAAGCGTATGGTGACGGGCGGACGGCGACAAGGATGATGCGCCGAGAAGGCTCCACTCCTCGACTTAGACTCGTCACAATGGGAGTAACTTAACTAATAACATCACACATTTCAATACAAGATTGCTTATGTGGCAGCTAATTAATGAGGAGAGAGGGGTTTATGGTAACTTAGCTAGTTACTGTAACATCACACATTCCAAGGCATAATGAGTCTATAGCCTAATAAATGAACTCTTTCATGATACCACTCATATGTTACTATCCACTATGGAGGTAGTAACATAGACTAGTAACATCGGCAAGTTACTACTCTATGTTACTCCCCACTGTGAGCAATCTTATACAGTCAAAGGAGAAGATGGAGGACGGTGGGATTGCTTCGCGGCTCCTTCTTGGAAAAGTGGGGTTTACGCGGTTACGTATGTTGGTTGAAAGACAAAGGCTATCTCTAGCTTGTGTGACTGTGGTGATTTCTCGAGCGGTTTTGAATTTTTGTTGGTGGAGATTGAGAGGGACGTTGGGGCCCGATTGACGTACGCCTTGGAGTCGTTGCGCCGTTGACGCACGTGAGCACGTACAGTCGATGTTTATGAGGTTTTTTGCTTTTCGAAAATTTTGAAGGTTTCTTTTTTATATGCATGGGAGCCGAAGAGTTTTTCTTTCTTGAGGGAAAACTTCATATGCAGGCAAACGTGGCGACCAACACTATAGAGCACTTGGAGAAAATAGATGTGCTTTGTCGTCATCCGATGCGTGGAAAGTATATAGTATGTGTTTGTCGACTGGCCTGACTTAATTAACCAGGTGGAAAATAAAAGAACCTGAAAATAATGGCTTTGGAAGCTCCGACAAGAACTGAAGAGGAACCCGAGTGGCAGCACAGAAGCTCTGTGTGGAAGTTCACCAAAGAACCCAATAATAATGGCTTTGAAAGCTCCAGCGCGAACTAAAGAGGAAGCCGAGTGACAGCGCGGAAGCTATGTATGAAAGTTCACAAAATGTTCGTATTTTTTAAAATAAAAGAATTAAAAAGGATAAAATAAAACAAGAAAAACGGAAAACTGAGTAAAACAAAGAAACATTACACGCCAGTAGCTTTTGGAAGCTTCTCAAAATCAGGACTGGGTAGAGCTTATATGAGCCAGCACATACAAAATATATGGTGGACGCTATGTATGGTTAACGAACTATTTGACACTTAACACGCCAAATAAGATACCATTCGTTTGCAAACCAACCTGTGGTTGGATGGTTAGAGGGACAGTGGTATCCCTAGCCCCTCAGAATTCAAAGTCCTAGTGCTCGCATTATTCCTGGATTTATTTCAGGATTTCCGGCGATACGCTTTCAGTGGGAGGAGAGTTCCCGTCAACGACGAGGCGCCTACGGTGACTTTGTAAATCTCAAAATGACATGCCGGCTCAGTCTCTTAAAGATGCTCATAGAGGTAGGAAGGGGTGAGTGTATGCGCGTATGTATGAGCGCTTGCGTCTGTACTGTGATAAAAAAAAGGAAAAAGAAAAAAAGATACCGCTCGTTCACATGGGCAGTGCACTCCCTAACGTGCCGAGGCTCGTCAGCCCAAGCTGCTTCGTGGAGCGGTTGTCAACTGTGGAATGAAAAAGAAACGGTTAAGCGATTGTTGGTGATGATAAGTTGCGCGGTCTTTTTTTTGATATAATAAGTTGCGCGGTTTTGTTGTGTTATTCTTTCATGCGTGGTGGATGGAAAGGTATTTTGTATCGTGTTTTTTCAGATACTAGATTTTTTTTTTAGGCAACTTTTCAGATACTAGATGATGCCCCGCGTGTTGCTACGGTAATTTTGTTAAAAATGCATAAATAGTTGCTAAAAATAACTAAATCTAATGAAAAGAAAATTTTAACCTTGAAAATCAATAAAAGAAAATCTCTAAAAATAGAATAAAAACTTTTAAATTACTGTTAAAAATTATCATTTCAAATAAAAATGTGAAGGATGACTAACATTAATGTATGATATTACAGCGTTACATGCATAGACTAATGCAAAAATAATTTTAATTTATAAGTTTGCTTATGTGGCAGATTTTGCATGGCTTAGTGGGAGAGAAAACATAAATGCATGGCCTTAGTGGGACGCTGAGGTGAACACTTTGCATGTTGAGAGAATTGAGACCAACTTCTTTAGAATGTAGTAAATTGGGAGCAACTTTGCCTCGATCCGCCTGGCACGGTGGCTCTGCCAGGCGGCCACAAAGGGCGGCCACCTCATGCTTCATCTCGGTGGTAAGGCTCTCCCACAGCGCTTCGCCTTCTACAGTCATGACGGATGCGGTGCAAGGGAGGAGGATGTGGAGGGACTTGTGTTGTGCCGTCGAGTTAGCCGGGTGTGGCTGCCTTTAAATAGGAGGCAAACCATCCCGGTGTGTCAATGCGCCGTGTCGGAGTGGGTTTCTCGGCCGACGAGCCTGCTTAATGGCGACATACGAACAACGGGGCATTGAATGGGTGTCGTAAATATCCGTCCCGTCACATCCAGTAACGAGTCGCCGGCACTGAACAGGCGCGAAGACCGGGGAGGAGGCACGGACGGCACCCTTGACCGGCGTGGCGCTTCAATGACGGAGCCAGTGAGAGGTCGCGTTCGCTCTGGGCCGGCTTCAATGTGGAGCAGCCGCTCTACAACGGCATGAATGCGGGCATCTGACGCCGGACGGGAACGCGTGCGGGCGAGGGAGGAAGGTATAGTGGGCCAGGGCAGTCGGGCATGGGTTTGGGTGTTGTCTTGACACTCGCAAAGCTCCTATGTTTGTCTCCGATTTACGAAAAAAGTATGTTTGAACCGCTCGACGACCGATACAGACCCACGTTGGATCGCACAACACGCCTGAACCGTGTGATTTCTACATAAGCGGACGGTTAGAGGGTTGGCGTGGGAGAGGAGATGCCCTAATCCCCGGCAGAAATGTACTCCACACTTGGTACAACTTGTCTCCATACACGGTGCAAAGTGTGCTTCATGCGTACTCCAATCTGTGATACTCCCTCTATAAAGAAATATAAGAGTGTTTAAATTATAAAACTAATGATCTAAATGATTTTGTATTTCTTTACGGAGGGAGTGTGAAATATTTTTTGCTTTTCTTTAAATGGGCAAAATCTCATACAATGATGTCATGAAAACAATGCGAATACATCAAGTCATTCACCAGTGTAACCGATAAGGTCACAATTTTTTTTGTTAAAAAAATGGTCACAATTTTTTGGAACATTATTCTAGGCACACCTTATATAGCAATTTAATTTTGAAAAAACAAATAATTCTGAAAGTTTTTGGTGCAAACATGGTCGAGTGTTCTACTTGCATATAAGTTTTGTGAAGAAATTATTCTCAAAAGAAAAAGTTTTGTGAAGAAATTACTTCATTCTTCTTCTGGGAAAAACATAATTGCATTTTCAAATATCTCGAGTGGTAACTTTTATATAGATCTGATTTTGTTATTTTTTGCAGAAATGACCATGTAAGTCATTTCTTCGCGAAACTTTACATGTGAGTATAATACTAGACCATTTTTTTAAATCTGAATTGCTTGACTCTTTTATTAAAAAAAATGAATTAGGGTGCAGACCAAGCTTCAATTGGGATTTTTTTCCTAGAATAAATTAAGGTGCACGTAGACCCATCGGAGAAAAGCTTAGCGTTGTCGCGCCTCCATTGCAGACCCCCCCCCCCCCTCTGTTCACAGCTATGCCGACTCTGTCTCATCGTGGCAGTGCACCTGAGCACTGGCGACGCTCCCATAGGGGCGGCGGTGCTCCCTACAGCACCGATCGCAATGCCAGATCACGCGTGTCGCCTAAAGCCATCACAACAGAGGCCCTAATGTGAGACCATGCTTCACAACATCTGCATTGTTGTGAGCCCGCCCTTTGCAGCATCAGTGAGTGAGGAAGCACACCATCGCCCCAAGATTTGTAGGATGGTTCTTGCACATTGCAACAACGCACCGTGAATGCGGCATCGAGTCGCCGTATGTGTTCGACTGTCGTAGTTGGCGAGGGCAGCGGGCCTCCTTGCAACACCTCCTGTGATCCCCCTTGTAGCACCTCCTAACAAATTGTTGCATCAGTGCCGGCTCGCAGCAGACAGACATCTCCTTGCACCATCCTGCATCCGCTCTCATTCTTGCAGCAGCGAGGCATGAGGCGGTCAGCCACGCATCAGCCTCCTAATCTCCTTTGTAGCACCGCGTTGACCATTGAGCAGTGTCCCAACGAGCTCCTGCAACAGGACGACATTGACCAACAGCGACGTGTGTAGCGTGGGGGGCACTCTTTTTCCATCATGTTCCTTTTAGTGGGTGTAGGCCACCGAGTAGGGTCGCGTTTACGGAGATGCATATACGGCGGTTGTTGTGAGAGGAAAGAGACACTACTAGGAACCTTCTTATAGGTGGATCCTTGCCAATGGCGGATAGGCATTTGCGCTTGCCACCGGTATTCTTTGTGAGGGCATTATTTTATCTTCTTATTTTTGTGAGGGCATTCCTTTATTCTTCTTATTATTGTGAGGGCATTCCTTTATTCTTTTAAGCATCATGCTAATTGTTTTTTCTTATATACAATATTTTTACACATAGTGCATAAAGCACATTTTTTAAAAAGAAAAACGCAACCCATGTACTTGAAGTCTATTGGTCGACAAAGAACACATAATCCAGGTGCTTGAAGCCTATTGGTTGACAAAGAAACACATAATCCAGGCGCTTGAAGCCTATTGGTCAAGACACCCATCCACGGATTGATGACATGGCCTATTGGCTATTTCCGGTGGAAAGAAAACACGTCTACCGTCCACGCCAAACAAAAATCACGTGCGCGCTGTCAAAAAAAAAAATCACGTACGTATCTCCTGCTCCAAGCGCTGGCCGCTGCAAGTTCCTCTCCTTGGCTCCCCGCACGCCGCTCAACGCCGTTGGCCCGGCCGGTCGTCTACAACCATACAAATTGCCACCTCGGGCAAGGATCCGACGCAATCCAGGAAACTGAGGGGACGTCGCCGCTCCACGCCCGTGGAGCAACGCCGCGGGAAAGGCTCCGGACGGTGCGGAGCCGCCGGGACACTGCACCGTGGCGGAGACCGCCGCAGGCCGCTGCTGGGGGACTGCTTCGTGGTGGAGACCGCTGCCGAGGCGCTCCTTCCCCCTTCCCTGAGTCGGCTGCGCCGGACGCCGCATCCTCACCAGGCTCCACCCGGTCTGTCGCCTACCACCGTAGCTGGGAGCGTCCTGCCCCGCCCTTCGCCGGGAGCGTGGAGATGACGACAATAGCGGTGGTGCTCCGTCCCCGAGGCCTGAGCTCCTCCCTCCGGTTTGTATTCAGCTAACCGTGCAAGATGCCAATATCCATACTAGTTTTCTTTGAGAGTAACACTCTTAATTCCACTGTACATGCCATGTACGTACATAATTTATTATACAGTAAGGTCTCATCTTAAAATACATTCTTGAATACTCCCCACACTTTCCGTTTAGCAAGCATGATCAATCGTATTTGTTGCAAATATCGTTTTGAAATGGTTTGCTTATCCTCACAAGTTTAGTATTCATAGTGACTAAGTGATGCAATGATATGGTTGCGATTTACTGATTTAGTGCAGGTAGTTACTGTCCAGATATTTTTGTATGCATCACCTCTGGCTCTATGCTTATTGTTCAAGTCAGCAAACTTGATGACTCTAAAGTTATTATTTGTGGAGCTTGGTTTCCATTTTCGGCCAAAGGTTAATTAGGGATGTACCTCACGGTAATCTACATACGTGATTTTTTTTTCATACATATACAACCGTGCCCAGTAAAATGTACTCCCTTCATTTCAAATTATTTGTCGCTGAAATAGATGTATCTAGATGTATTTTTAGTTCTTTATACATTCATTTCTATCCATTCTTGCGATTCGGGGCGGATGGAGTATCTTTTTATTAGTCTTCTAAGAATGTATATTTCCTTACGTTGGAATCCTGAACTGGCGGCAGAATAATCCATTTCATGTCCTCTCTAATTATTATCTTCAACTTTGTTATGCCGCATCTCTTAATTCTATGTAGCCAACACTCACGCATATTAATTTTGTACTGTATCATTACCCTTTGGTCATAAACGAATCGAAGGCATTTCCCACTAACATATATATGTACATTGAAATACATTTGTTTCTCGGCGCTTTCTGGGCAGTTTAAGAAATGAGAGAATTCAGATTAGCTACGAGAAAGACTAGTCCAATCCATAATGATGTACTGAAAAATACAACATTTTTATTGTTTGACCAACCATCGGTAGAAGCAAATACAAGGGGTAGACTAATTACTAAGAGTGAGAAAGTCGTAATTAATGCAAAAACAGCTAATTGGAAAGCAATAGTCATATTTTCAATCCTAAGCTACCATCAAATAAAGTTGACTATTTGATTCCTCACTTAACCAAAATTGTAAAAAACAATACTACAATACACATTAGATCCATGCCCCTCTTAGTTAACATTCAGACCACCTATACCTTTGCACTTCGGTTTTTTTCTTGATCATGACACACTTAAAATCTATATAACTACAATACACATTACATCTGCACCTCTGCTCATTTGAAAATATTCTACAAAAATGTCATATGCATAGATTGTAGTATATTGCAAGAAGATGAACTACATACTTTGAAGCCTCTCACATTAAGTTTTTCCCCTGTCTACTACAGTGTTTTCACGTGATTTCGCAAACAAGAGAACAAAATAGGTCACGACCAGACCAACAACGGGCACAAGAACGGCGTGATCTTATTTATCCCTCCTATCTATGTAACCTTATGTTTATCAATGACCGCATCAGTTTAGTCAAAACAAGAAAACAAACTAATCAACTAGCCATACAAAAAAACCAGACAAAAGAAGCAACAAGGACCCCCACGCATGCACAAAACAAAAAACATACATTGGCTTTGCATGAATCACCAGATAACCAAAAAATACCACAGCAGGAGCCCTCTTTCAAATCCTTTTTTCTCACAAGAAAAAAGAAATAAGCACACACATGGGCTTACGGACGGGCGTGACGTGCGCCTTCACCCGCTAGTTCCTCAGTAATCAGTGCTAACATAAGCTTAACTGGATGTAATCTATAATCACCATCCTCTTTGAAGGTACGTACACTACTAAATTTTTACCTATTGAATAATCCCGATTCAAACGTGTTACCCACACGTACGGCGGGCCAAGAGACCTTCATAGGTGCTAGGAAGCAATATTATCCTCGTCCAGAAGTCGTGTGGCCATACAAATGATATCAGAAACAGTCATAGTAAGAAATGATATCGTAAACGCAGCAGCACACCACCAATCCAGCATATCAAAGACCCCCTAAATCCAACATCACATCTACCATCCATAGAACCGACGCACATCAGTTTTCTTATATGTTACCTCTCTAGGGATCAACTCAGCTAAACTAATAAGCGCCCATACAGTTCTTTAAGTCAAGGACTCGTGAGCAGGTGAAAGGGCGATGCGCTTAGCTGTCACCCGCACTAAACAGGGTGAGCAGGGCCATGAACAGATTGATGATGTCAAGGTACAACGAGACGGCGGCCCAGACATACTCGTCATAGGTGTAACGCTTGATGATGTTGTCCGTGTCATAGACAATGTAGCCACTGAAGATGAGTGCCGCCAGCGCGCCATAGATCATGTGAGAGAGCTTGCCCAGCGGGAAGAGGATCTGCATATTAAGAGAAGCCATGCTCAGTACTTATTGTAGAATACGCAATAGAGAAGACTGATAGATAAATGGAAAACTAGAGAAACTGCATCTGACCTGAATGAACCCAAAGACGAGCAGCATGATGAGAGAAGCAAATAGGAAAGGACCAAGGAAGCTGAAGTCCTTGCCCCTCTTTACAGCCCAGAAAGTGTAAGCAGTCAGGCTGAAGACAACCACTGTTGTAAGAATCGCTGCCTCCAAAATGACCTTGCCTGTGCACATGCCGGGACTATTTTAGCGGTTTCTTTATATCATATAAGAACAGACAAAATTAGCTACTAATTAAATTAACTAATTTGCTTTCTTATCAAATCATACATCTCTTTACCAAAGAAACTTTCATGTAAATCTGACCAAACAATAATGCACTTTCATGTAAATGACAGTGACACATTGAAAAAGAAGCAAACTATCAGCAGCCTCCTGCGATGTGGCACAAGCTAGAACGAACCTCAGAATTATTATTGGTACAACCCCAAAATGCCGTGGTAGGAACGCTGATGCAAACACAAATGGATGACAGATCATAGAGTGCCTGACAACACAACTTGTCTAAATTGAAAGGTTTATGTATTTTCAATTACTTCAATCCAATGCGATTTATCCAGCACATGCATGAAGTACCTTTAAAATAACCTATGAAGCATCTATTTTCTTGTCACCACAGTAGTCTGATATATCATGTGAGAATCCCTTTTATTTTGATATAAAAATTTAAGCTAGTCGTGCAACCTAAATCACGTCCTTGCCAAAACCATGCCAACTTGAGCAGGTTGGCTGGCACATTATTCGACCAAACGGCCCTTCAGATCAAACTGATAATATCACATCACTATGTATCATACAACAAACAGTGGCAGGAAGAAACAGCAAATAAATATGTAAGATCCAACCAATGTTCTATGAAAAGCGAAGGTTACTGCTATTTTCTAATTTCTGATTTCAAAAAGTAACAGCTGAGAATAGCAAAGCAAGGTCTGCTCAAAGAGCAATCCTATTGCAAATGCTAACTCAGACAAGCATATCATAAAAGGTGACCAACGCAGACTGGAAAAATGCATCAACGATAGTCACACGGGCTGCCTGAGTGTGTACCCGTTGCATGCAATTTGGCGGTATTTCTGAACCCAGTCCCCATGCAAACAAAATGCTTCGCAACAATAGCTAGTGGAAATTATCCAATTGCCATACATAAAGCTAATAGTAAGAAAATATGTAATGAATTAACACAATTAATGAGAGGGGCATTAGAGGATGCTTATTTACATAAGAAGCAGAGCAGAGTGACTCAAGAACAAGCTATTGCGATGTGGTACAAGCTAGAACGAACCTCAGATTTATTAGTACAAACCAAAATGACGTGGTAGGAACGCTGAGGTAAACACAAATGGATGACAGATCATAGGTGCCTGACAACATAACTTTGTCTAAATCAGAAGATTATGTGTTTTCAATCACTTAATCAAATGAGATTTATCCAGCACATGCATGGAGTACCTTTATAATAACCTACTCCCTCCATTCCTAAATATAAGTCTTCTTAGAGATTTCAATACAAACTAGATACGGATGTATATAGACATACTTTAGAGTGTAGATTCATTCATTTTCCTCCGTATGTAGTCCCTTATTGGAATCTGTAAAAAGACTTATATTTAGGAACGGAGGGAGTATGAATTAGCATCTATTATTGTCTTGTCACCACAGCAGTCTCATATATCATGTGAAAATCCCTTTTATTTCATAAAAGTTTAAGCTAGTTTTGCAACCTAAACTACGTCCAGTTGGCTGGCATATTTGTTGGACCAAACAGCCTTTCTGATCAAATTGATACAATCACATCAGTACATTACTATGTATATCTTACAACAAATAGGGGCAGGAAGAGAAGTAAATAAATATGTAAGATCCAACCAATGTTCTATGAAAAGCAAAGTTACTGTTGCTAATTTCTGAGTTCAAAAAGTAACAGCTGAGACAAGAAAAGCAATGTCTTCTCAAAACGCAATCCAACTAGCTGGCAATATTGCAAATGCTTAACTCCGACAAGCATATCATAGAAGGTGACCAACAGCTACAACTTGGTCCTCAACACGGGCTGGGAAAATGCATCAACAATAGTCACATGGGTTGCCTGAGTGTGTGCAATTTGCATGGCCAAAGGAAAATTGGCGGCACGTGTATTACTGAACCCAATCCACACGCAAACAAAATGCTTCACATAAACAGCCAGTAGGAAACTACCCAATTGCTGTACATGGTAGTGACTAACAAGTTAATAGTTGCAAAATATCTACTAGTCATGTGCTATGAATCAACAAAATTATTGAGAGGGGCATTAGAGGATGCTGATTTACATAAACAGCAGAGCAGAGTGACTCGAGAACAAGCTAGGAGGAGAAAGAATACATGGTGGGACTACAATTACCGCTAGTGAAGGCACATGTCATGCCCACAGCGAAGCTGATGGCCACTGTGAAGACGCCAAGCAGCAGCAGGTTGACTGGGTGCTTCTGGCGGTAGATGTACAACGGGCACAGCACTGCATACAAAAAATTTAACAAGCATTTTAGTAAGTAACAGATCAATTATACCAGCTGCAATTCACAAAGCAACCACGACCCATTATAGTCTAGTAAAGCGACATTACTGCAAAAATCAGCAGTCGTAAAACCAACACGTTCATAGCTTTGCGGGAACGCGACGGCATCCCGAATGTAAATACAGAGCAGAGCACGCAAAGGTAACGCAGAGCAGAGTCCTGTCCTCTCGCAAGGCCCTCCCTCGAAAATTAACAGCCACAAGTTTCCCATCTTGTAAACGCAGTAGTGATAAGAATGGAATATATTCGAGACGCTCGCGGTGACGGAAACCGTCCCTAGAGTCGGACGGGATCGAAACCCCAAGGACAAATCAAATTCGTAACGGAGAAGATGGAGGTGGTGTGCGTGAATTCTCACCGATGAAGGGGAGGATGAGGAGGAAGATGTAGAGCCCGAGGCCGGCGTAGGAGGAGGCGAAGAAGTGCGGGATCGCGTGGACCTTGACGACGGCGGCGGCGACGACGGCGGTGAGGAGGAGCTGCAGGGAGAGGATGACGTAGATCTTCCGGATGAGCGCCCAGCGCAGCTCGGGGCTCTCCGCCATCCCGGGGTACAGCACCTGCGCCGGCGCCGCGGCGCCAGCGGAGGTCCCCGCCTCGATGTCGCCGCCCTTCATCTCGCCCGGCGAGGCGATGAGCAGCAGGGAAGAGAAGCAGCCTTCGGTCGGAGGTAGGGTTTTGGCGGGTGTGGCGGAACGGAAGGCGAGACGGGACGGGAGGAGCAAAAGTGAACAGGGGAACTGGGGACGGCGACGACGATGGGCCGAAAAGGCTCGAGCGCTCAACTTATATGGGCAGATCAGATGGAAGGCCTGCTGGGCCCATTAGTAAGGCAGATTGTTTCGCACTTCCTTCCTCCTTACGCGGCTCCGTACGTTGGTTCAAGGAAGGACAGAGGCTATCTCGATCTCTTTTTTTCTGAGAGAAAACTCTGGGTGCTTTATTTATCTACTGGTAAAAAGGCCCGTGCGTTGCAACGGGAGAAAAAAAATACCACACGCTCTTATAATTTATAAAAGATGGTCTATAATCTGAGAATTTATAGTTATGGCTCAAACAAAGATGGTCTTAACCTACAAAAGCGTAGTTAAGATTCTACAGGTGTTCTATTTCAACACGGCTTGCATGCAGATTTAATCCGTACAAAGAAACAAGCAAGTGATCATGCATTTATTCATGTCATGTTTGGGATGAGGTGTTTTTACGGGAGAGTAAAGAAAAACGACAAAAACAAACGATCTTGTGGTCCACATCGTCCAACAGGCCGACCCCATTTCAGGCGACGGAGGACGATGCGGCACTGCGGCTCGTCTTGATATGGCCAGAACTCGCCGCCTACAGGGAGGAGCGGCTCAGCAAAGGTTGTGGTGCGCGTCGTCTAATAAGCCGATGGTGGCATGCCGGTAGGCTACTAGGTTGTTTGCTGATGTTGGCACCGCACCTACCAAGAAAAGGTAGAGGATCGTATCGCCGTTGGAGATGGTAAACGACGCGACAAGTTGATGGCTAGAGGCGAGGAAGCGTTGGTGTGGCGATTAACATTGCAGCCTAGATAGTATATTTTAAATTGTTATCAGGTAAAATAATATCATATTTAGATTCTACATATTCTTTTAATCAAATTTCATATATAACATATTAAATTTGGAGTTACGGTTTAGAAGATATAAATATAAAAAAACATTTGATATGTACTGCGGGTTTAATGTCAGAAACATTAAGGGTTTTTTTATAAAATAGCATGACGGACTAGGAATACCTATTTCTTTTATTAGTAGGTATAGATATAGATAATGAAAGTCTGACCACATCTAACACAAAGTCTGGTGGCACCATAAGTCAAATCTTACAGAGTTCATCTCCTACTCCTACCTTAGCTAGTTTATGCGCAGCGGAGTTAGCGAACCGTCGTACCCACGACACTTTCACCTTGTTGAAGCCATGGAACATCTGCTTGATCTCCTCGACACATGGTCCTGGAAGCCGAAAGGTTCTTGTTCGTGTCTGCAAGCATGCTCGCCACCTCCATGTTGTCTGTCTCGAGGTGTAGTCTCTGGACGTTGATCTCTCCAGCTAGCTGAACCGCCCTCCTGCATGCCATGAGCTCCGCCGTCTCGGCGTCCACGACTCCATCAATGAACGTGCATGCGGCCGCACGGAAATCGCCTTGGTCACCTCTGAGAATGACCCCGCCACCGCCCTTTCCTCCAAGCCTGGACACGGCACCATCGGCATTAGCTTTGACCCAACCTAGCTCCGGGGCCTCCCATATTGCTGCACCTCCCTTGTATTCCCGTTGGTGGTCTTGCGCTGGTGAATGGCTGTCCATTCAGCCATGTATGAAACAACCGACGCCGCTACCTCATGTGCTTCAGCTATCTTCTTTCCATCTTTTGCCTCATTCCGTGCTAGCCACAACCCATAAGTGGCCTGCACCATAGCCTCCCGTTCGTCGTCCGAGGCTTCCGCAAACCATCCTAGCAGCCACGATGCGAGAGCAGTGGAGGAGCTAACAGAACACGGCGGGGTCGCCACCGCAACTCCTCTCTCTGTCCGCATGATCTTCCAGAACAGCGTGGAATGTGGACACGCCCAGAATCTTCGCTTTGTTTGGCGTGTTCGTATTCCATCCATCCCTGATGGTTCTTGATCTTGCATGGTGCTTTCTCGAGCGGTTTCGAATATTGATTGGATTGGTGGAGAGAGGGACGTTGGGGCCCGGTACGCGGCGAGGCGATGATAAACGAGATGGCGTACGTGGAGCGAATCCAGACGCGTTTGATTGAGTCGTTGCGCGGTCGACGCGCATGAGCACGGTCGACTGTGTCTGTGTGCCAGGGCGCGTATATAGGGGACTAATGTTTTTTGTTCCTGATCTTTTTAAGGATTTTCTTGTTCACATGGGAACTGGAATTTTTTTAAGGGAAAACCATGTGAGGTTCAACGGAGGTGTTCAAAGCGATCCAAAGAACCATGCCCACCTTTGCACTCACAGCCCTTGGAGTCCCAAAGAAGTTCTATAAAGACGTAGGCAAATCACGGCGGCGCTTCCTCTGGGCAGGGGATGAAGAGGTGTCCGGTGGAAAGTGCAATGTGGGCTGGAGCACGGTGACCACGCCCGAGCAGTATGGTGGTCTAGGCATTCGTGATCTACCTCGATTTGCCAGGGCTCTGCGTCTACGCTGGTTATGGCAATCCTGGAAGAACCTGGAAAGGCCCTGGGTTAGAACGGGCACGCCCTGCGACGCCTCGGACATGGCTTTGTTTGCTGCATCCACAGCGGTGACCATTGGCGACGGAGCGACGGCATCATTCTGGTTCTGTTCATGGCTGGGAGGACGACAACTTTGCCAAGCCTTCCCCACTCTCTTTGCCAGATCCACCAGGAAGAACCGATCGGTCAAGGACGCGCTGCACGACGACAGATGGATCCTAGACTTGAGGCGAGGTGACCCGGATGTCATTGCACTGCAGGTGGTGCAGCTTGCAAGGGAGATCAGGCAGGCTGCTCTCACTCTCACTCCAGGAACCCAAGACTGCATTGCCTGGAAGCTCAGCGCCTCATGCTGCTACTCAACAAGTTCAGCGTACAATGCCCAATTCAGCAATAGGCAGCTTACCTCCTTCAAATCCATCATCTAGAAAGTCTGGGCGCCGGGCAAGATCAAGATGTTTCTTTGGTTGTTGCACCTTGATAGTGTTGGGGAACATAGTAATTTCAAAAAAATTCCTACGCACACACAGGATCATGGTGATGCATAGCAACGAGAGGGGAGAGTGTGTCCACGTACCCTCATAGACCGAAAGCGGAAGCGTTCGCACAACGCGGTTGATGTAGTCATACGTCTTCACGATCCGACCGATCCAAGTACCGAACGTACGGCACCTCCGAGTTCAGCACACGTTCAGCTCGATGACGTCCCTCGAACTCCGATCCAGCTGAGCTTTGAGGGAGAGTTCCGTCAGCACGACGGCGTGGTGATGGTGATGATGATGCTACCGACGCAGGGCTTCGCCTAAGCACCGCTACGATATGATCGAGGTGGAATATGGTGGAGGGGGCACCGCACACGGCTAAGAGAATCAAGAGATCAATTGTTGTGTCTATGGGGTGCCCCCTAGCCACGTATACAAAGGAGTGGAGGAGGGGGGGAGAGGGCCATCCCCTATGGCGCGCCCTGGAGGAGTCCTACTCCCATCGGGAGTACGATTCCCCCCCTTCCAAGTAGTAGGAGTAGGAGTCAAGGAAAGGGAAGAGAGAAGAGAAGGAGGGGGCGCAGCCCCTCCCCCTAGTCCAATTCGGACTAGGCCTTGGGGGGCGCGCAGCCTCTCCTCTCTCTTTCCCCTAAAGCCCAATAAGGCCCATATACTCCCCGACGAATTCCCGTAACTCTCCGGTACTCCGAAAAATACCCGAATCACTCGGAACCTTTCCGATGTCCGAATATAGTCGTCCAATATATCGATCTTTACGCCTCGACCATTTCGAGACTCCTCGTCATGTCCCCAATCTCATCCGGGACTCCGAACTACCTTCGGTACATCAAAGCACATAAACTCATAATACAAATCATCACTAAACGTTAAGCGTGCGGACCCTACGGGTTCGAGACTATGTAGACATGACCGAGACACGTCTCCGATCAATAACCAATAGCGGAACCTGGATGCTCATATTGGCTCCTACATATTCTACGAATATCTTTATCGGTCAAACCGCATAACAACATACGTTGTTCCCTTTGTCATCGGTATGTTACTTGCCCGAGATTCGATCGTCGGTATCTCAATACCTAGTTCAATCTCGTTACCGGCAAGTCTCTTTACTCGTTCTGTAATACATCATCCCGCAACCACTACAAAAAAAAAGACACATCCGTGACATTTTGGGCCGAATGAAATTTTTTTCTGTCATACATATGACACTTCTATGACGATAATTGTGACAAAACCCGGTATCATCATAGATGTGGTGGACTCCTAATTCTATGACAAAAAATCATGACAGAAAATGGGCTTTTCGTCCTGGGCGGGCCGGAGACGCAGCTGCATGACATTCTTTGGGCCGTCCGTGACGGAGAAAACTATGGTAGTAGCGAGGGGGAGGAAAATTTCGGGGAGTTCCCTGTTATGGTGGGAGGTCGTGGGCCGAGCGATGCGCGTTTCTCTCGTACACGTACGCGCGTGTGTGCGAGGCGTTGGCTCTAACTGAACCCGAGCGAGGCGTTGGGCTTTAACTGAACCCGAGCGATTGCACTGCAGGCTACGCGTTACTGAACCCGAGCGATCGATCGATGGCTGTTAACTGAACCCGATCGAGCGATTCCTTTGCTACTGCTGCTAACTGAAGCCGGTCGATTGGACGAACA
>NC_057802.1:579176781-579180345 GCF_018294505.1 Triticum aestivum | reverse complement strand
GTTTTGCGGTACGCCACACCCCTCCCGATCAACAGGAACCCCGTTTCGACCGTAGGAGGTCCGTTTCGTCCGTTTTGCGGTACGCCACACCCCTCCCGATCAACAGGACCCCCGTTTCGACCGTAGGAGGTCCGTTTCCTCCGTTTTGCGGTACGCCACACCCCTCCCGATCAACAGGACCCCGTTCCGAACGTAGGAGGTCCGTTTCCTCCGTTTTGCGGTACGCCAGGCCTCGTTTCCATCGCCTGTTCCGTCCAAGCCCTCCCGATGAACACGACCACGCATTCCGTTTCGACCCAGCCGGTTGGCTCCCACGTGTTCCGTTGCCTCCCGATGAACACGACGCATTTCGTTGCCTCCCCATGAACACGACGCATTTCCTTGCCTCCCAATGAACACGACGCATTCCGTTGCCTCCCCATGAACACGAGGACGACGCTGTTTCTCCGTTCCGACCCAGCCATGTACACGAGCCCTGGCCGTACGTATGCGCGAGTAGGCGTTCGAGACCCCGCCCGTATGTACACATACGTGGCCGTATTTTCTTTCTTGCACCCTGGCCGCTGTACGTACGTGTACATGCTACGTGCGCGCCTCTACTACGACACGTGCACGCCTCTACATCCACCAGTATATATGTACGTACACGTTCGCGACCAGGATGACAACGCTACGTACGCTTCGACCAGGTGGGTCCCGACTGTCAGGCACTTCCTTGCGTGCGAAGATGTAGCTGGTGGGTCCCAGCAGTCAGGGGGGAAACGTTTTTTTCACGAAATACGGTGGCCCGTCCGGTGGGTCCCGCTGTCAGGTGGAGGAATAATTATTTTGGACGTAATAAGGAGGCACTTCCTTGCTGCGGCCGTGGACCCAGCTGTCAACCTCTCCACGTACAGTCCACGTCCGATGGAAGCCGTTTCTTGACCACGTTGACCACGCCGCGCCGAGAGCACCAGGGCGGTGGACGACAGCAAGGCCTAGGAAGGGGACGACGCGGAGCCGGGGAAGACGCGGCAGTGGATGCCCACGCGTAGAGGAGTACGAGGGTTCACTGGTTCGCTGCGGTGTGAGGCTGCCGTCGCCGCAGAATAACAGGGGGTGTGGGTGAGTAGAGGGATGGCCTGGCCAGCGGTGGGAGTAGTAGGGGGCGGTGAGGCCTCCGCCGCATCGCAGCCGGCCACGGGAGGCAGGAGCACGAGGCACGACCGGCGCTGGTTTGGGCGGCTGGAGCAAGAAGACCAGAGGTTGAAGAAGCACTACGGCCGTTGGATGGACATCGTACGGTCACTGGAGCTAGAATCGTGCATATTGACTAAGTTGACAAAGCCCTCCGTCTCAGTCAACTTAGTAGGCCCACAAGTCAGCCTGCCACTATACTGGGTCCCAGCTAACAGGGGGTATTCATTTTTTTTGTGCGTAATAAGGAGGCACTTCCTTGCGTGCGAAGATATAGCTGGTGGGTCCGAGCTGTCAGCGGCGGTAATGTTTTTTTCACGAAATACAGAGGCCCTTTCGGTGGGTCCCTAATGTCAGGTGGAGGAATCATTATTTTGCGCGTAATAAGGAGGCATTTTCTTGCGTGCGGCCGTGGACCCAGCTGTCGGCCTCTCCACGTACAGTCCACTTCAGATGCATGTCGGTATTTGACCATGTTGACCAGGCCGCGCCGAGAGCACCAGGGCGTGGACGACGGCGAGGCCTAGGAAGGGAACAACACGGAGGCAGGGAAGACTCGGCAGTTGTTTCCCACGCGGAGGGGAGTACGACTGTACGAGGGTTTACTGGTTCGTCTGCCGTCGCCGGAGAATAATAGTAGGTGTGGGTGAGTAGAGGGATGGCTAGGCCAGCGATGGGAGTACGGTGGGGCGATGAGGCCTGCGCGGCAGCAGAGCCGGCCACGGGGAGGAGGGAGCAGGCAGTCCCGCCGGCGCTTCTTTGAGCGGCTGGAGCAGGAAGAGCAGAGATTGAAGAAGCACGACGGCCGTTGGATGGCCATCCAACAGTCACTGCTTGTGCGTCAACTTTTTTTAGGAAACCCTCAAATCTGTGGAAAACAGCATACAGCTCATCTGCCATTATTTCTAATAATTTACAGCCCATTTGCTAATTATTAAGGTTTTTTTGGAGCCCATATTCTTTTTGTTAGCATTACAGCCCATATTGTGGCCACGGTTAAAAAATTATACAAAATTTTGCATATTTCGGTGCGGTCCGAACTGTTTTTAATCCCGAAATTTCGACTCACATTCAAACTGATTTTAAAAATAAATGTATATCAATATAAAATCCAACAAATTTTCCACGCATAAAAATTAATGTAATTTAAAATCTCGAAATAAAAAAAAGATATTTGAAACTAATTGCCGGTTTGATGTGTTTTAAAAATGTACAGCCGATTTCTCATTACTGATGGGCCATTTTCTCGGCCAGCCGAATGAAAGCTCTCCTCGTCTTGAAAGATTTGCAGCCCAACAGGCCTGACAAAGCGACTTACTTGGCAAATCACAAAAAAACTGGGCTGTGGCCGTGGACCCAGCTGTCAGCCTCTCCACGTACAGTACTCTTCCATTGGTATGTCGTTGACCACGTTGACCACGCCGCGCCGAGAGCACCAAGGCGGTGGACGACGGCGAGGCCTAGGAAGGGGACGACGCGGAGCCGGGGAAGACGCGGCAGTGGATGCCCACGCGGAGAGGAGTACGAGGGTTCACTGGTTCGACTGCGGTGTGAGGCTGCCATCGCCGCAGGGCCTGGATAGCGGTGGGAGTAGTAGGAGGCGATGAGGCCTCAACGGCAGCACAGCCGGCCACTGGAGGCAGGAGCAGGCGGTCTCCCCGGCGCTAGTTTGGGCGGCTGGTGCAAGAAGAGCAGCGATTGAAGAAGCAGCAGGACCGTTCGATTCAAATCCAACGGTTACTGCTGCTAAAAATTCCTGAACGTTCGGGATTTATCATTTGCGTCCCAAAACTAATGAGATCGCCTTACGAAACAAAAATTATACTCCTCCTAAAAGCCACGGCGCTCGCAGGAGCGCTTGCGGCACGCCACGAGTGCCCTGGTGCGCGGCCGTTTCCCAGCGCGCCGACACAACGCCTCTTCCTCAGCCTCGCAACTCGCGAGGTGCTGATTGGTGGCTTGCCGACGGGCGAGCGCGATCTCACCGGTGTGGTGATCCGGCGCCAACAGGTACTCCTCCTCGCTGAAGCGTGCACCCGGTCCACGTACCACGTACCGTCCAGGTCAATAAGTGGCCTGGTAAAATAAACGGACAAGCAACCATCACATCCCTCCGTCTTTTTTGCATTTCATCTCTCTGCATTTACTTTCTCCGGTTCATCTCGCACACTCGATCCCTAGCTACTACTCCTAGGGCCAGTTCTTTTGGCGGCTTCCCCAGCTTTTCCCACAAGACTAGTCACAGTGGAGAGTAACAATAAGGCGCCTCACTCATTTATTTGGGCTTCTAAACTACTACTCCGTCCTGGTTTATTCCTCACCATTGTAATTTGTGCTAAATTTTGACCAAAGATTTAACTGGTTTATTCCTCACCATTGTAATCCCTC
>NC_057802.1:579108617-579154745 GCF_018294505.1 Triticum aestivum | reverse complement strand
AGCCTAAGATGACTTACTCACCTAGACGAATGGAGTAGTGCATGTGACATGCACTAACATTTCATTAGTTAAATTTATGATCAAAAATTGACACAGATTACAATGGGGACCAATAAACCAGGACGGAGGTAGTAGTTATGGGATTACTAATCTAGAAGCCTAAAAGAACTGGCCCCTGGTACTCCTACTAGTAGTAGTACTCAAGTTGGAATTCCAATTGCACGGCACAACTTGTTAGGCAAAAAAATTGATACAGGGTGTAGGAAGCGGTTTGGGAATTTGCATGCCTTTCCAACCAGTGAGATACTCCGTACAAAGTACGACAGAGAAATAACCACAGAGAAGGAAGCTAAAAGTAAACAATCAAACGAGCATTTTTGCATTTGTTTTGCATTGAATCGTTTCACAAGCTTGACTAGTGCTGTTTTTCTACTTTTACAAAAACCGCATCGTAATGTTAAAACGTGCATTTGCACGTACATAAGTAATAGTAGTACTCCCTCCGTCTAGGTGTATAAGTCTTCCCTCCTTCTTGGTCACGATGCACAACCAAAGATGACTTATTGACCTGGACGTAGGGAGTAGCACAGTCTGCAAGCATATATCGAGAGAGACGTGTAGTGCGATAGTATATAGTAAAGTTTGTGCTATATGCACGTACTTGCAAAATGCGTACGAATACACAAGGTTTCCAAACTTTCCCTTTTACATACTTAATTAAGGACGCTAAAAATTCCTGAACGTTCGGGATTTATCATTTGCGTCCCAAAACTAATGAGATCGCCTTACGAAACAAAAATTATACTCCTCCTAAAAGCCACGGCGCTCGTAGGAGCGCTTGCGGCACGCCACGAGTGCCCTGGTGCGCGGCCGTTTCCCAGCGCGCCGACACAACGCCTCTTCCTCAGCCTCGCAACTCGCGAGGTGCTGATTGGTGGCTTGCCGACGGGCGAGCGCGATCTCACCGGTGTGGTGATCCGGCGCCAACAGGTACTCCTCCTCGCTGAAGCGTGCACCCGGTCCACGTACCACGTACCGTCCAGGTCAATAAGTGGCCTGGTAAAATAAACGGACAAGCAACCATCACATCCCTCCGTCTTTTTTGCATTTCATCTCTCTGCATTTACTTTCTCCGGTTCATCTCGCACACTCGATCCCTAGCTACTACTCCTAGGGCCAGTTCTTTTGGCGGCTTCCCCAGCTTTTCCCACAAGACTAGTCACAGTGGAGAGTAACAATAAGGCGCCTCACTCATTTATTTGGGCTTCTAAACTACTACTCCGTCCTGGTTTATTCCTCACCATTGTAATTTGTGCTAAATTTTGACCAAAGATTTAACTGGTTTATTCCTCACCATTGTAATCCCTCCGTCTAGGTGTGTAAGTCGTCTTACGAAAACCAAATAATCCCAAAACACTTAGGCGCGGTGCATTAACTTCTACTCCGTACCTCGTTTCTTGTTTCTTGACATATCAACCAATAAGAGATAAAGAGTGTGCATGCTTTTAATGACTTGAGATATCAAACACGACATGCAGTGGTTAGTTCATTGCATGCAATACTATTAATTAGCAAATAAACATTAACGTTTCTCATTTTCTCCACCTCCTTGGTCACGGTGCACACCCTAAGATGACTTACTCACCTAGACGAATGGAGTAGTGCATGTGACATGCACTAACATTTCATTAGTTAAATTTATGATCAAAAATTGACACAGATTACAATGGGGACCAATAAACCAGGACGGATGTAGTAGTTATGGGATTACTAATCTAGAAGCCTAAAAGAACTGGCCCCTGGTACTCCTACTAGTAGTAGTACTCAAGTTGGAATTCGAATTGCACGGCACAACTTGTTAGGCAAAAAAATTGATACAGGGTGTAGGAAGCGGTTTGGAAATTTGCATGCCTTTCCAACCAGTGAGATACTCCGTACAAAGTACGACAGAGAAATAACCACAGAGAAGGAAGCTAAAAGTAAACAATCAAACGAGCATTTTTGCATTTGTTTTGCATTGAATCGTTTCACGAGCTTGACTAGTGCTGTTTTTCTACTTTTACAAAAACCGCATCGTAATGTTAAAACGTGCATTTGCACGTACATAAGTAATAGTAGTACTCCCTCCGTCTAGGTGTATAAGTCTTCCCTCCTTCTTGGTCACGGTGCACAACCAAAGATGACTTATTGACCTGGACGTAGGGAGTAGCACAGTCTGCAAGCATATATCGAGAGAGACGTGTAGTGCGATAGTATATAGTAAAGTTTGTGCTATATGCACGTACTTGCAAAATGCGTACGAATACACAAGGTTTCCAAACTTTCCCTTTTACATACTTAATTAAGGACGCTAAAAATTCCTGAACGTTCGGGATTTATCATTTGCGTCCCAAAACTAATGAGATCGCCTTACGAAACAAAAATTATACTCCTCCTAAAAGCCACGGCGCTCGCAGGAGCGCTTGCGGCACGCCACGAGTGCCCTGGTGCGCGGCCGTTTCCCAGCGCGCCGACACAACGCCTCTTCCTCAGCCTCGCAACTCGCGAGGTGCTGATTGGTGGCTTGCCGACGGGCGAGCGCGATCTCACCGGTGTGGTGATCCGGCGCCAACAGGTACTCCTCCTCGCTGAAGCGTGCACCCGGTCCACGTACCACGTACCGTCCAGGTCAATAAGTGGCCTGGTAAAATAAACGGACAAGCAACCATCACATCCCTCCGTCTTTTTTGCATTTCATCTCTCTGCATTTACTTTCTCCGGTTCATCTCGCACACTCGATCCCTAGCTACTACTCCTAGGGCCAGTTCTTTTGGCGGCTTCCCCAGCTTTTCCCACAAGACTAGTCACAGTGGAGAGTAACAATAAGGCGCCTCACTCATTTATTTGGGCTTCTAAACTACTACTCCGTCCTGGTTTATTCCTCACCATTGTAATTTGTGCTAAATTTTGACCAAAGATTTAACTGGTTTATTCCTCACCATTGTAATCCCTCCGTCTAGGTGTGTAAGTCGTCTTACGAAAACCAAATAATCCCAAAACACTTAGGCGCGGTGCATTAACTTCCACTCCGTACCTCGTTTCTTGTTTCTTGACATATCAACCAATAAGAGATAAAGAGTGTGCATGCTTTTAATGACTTGAGATATCAAACACGACATGCAGTGGTTAGTTCATTGCATGCAATACTATTAATTAGCAAATAAACATTAACGTTTCTCATTTTCTCCTCCTCCTTGGTCACGGTGCACAGCCTAAGATGACTTACTCACCTAGACGAATGGAGTAGTGCATGTGACATGCACTAACATATCATTAGTTAAATTTATGATCAAAAATTGACACAGATTACAATGGGGACCAATAAACCAGGACGGAGGTAGTAGTTATGGGATTACTAATCTAGAAGCCTAAAAGAACTGGCCCCTGGTACTCCTACTAGTAGTAGTACTCAAGTTGGAATTCCAATTGCACGGCACAACTTGTTAGGCAAAAAAATTGATACAGGGTGTAGGAAGCGGTTTGGGAATTTGCATGCCTTTCCAACCAGTGAGATACTCCGTACAAAGTACGACAGAGAAATAACCACAGAGATGGAAGCTAAAAGTAAACAATCAAACGAGCATTTTTGCATTTGTTTTGCATTGAATCATTTCACGAGCTTGACTAGTGCTGTTTTTCTACTTTTACAAAAACCGCATCGTAATGTTAAAACGTGCATTTGCACGTACATAAGTAATAGTAGTACTCCCTCCGTCTAGGTGTATAAGTCTCCCCTCCTTCTTGGTCACGGTGCACAACCAAAGATGACTTATTGACCTGGACGTAGGGAGTAGCACAGTCTGCAAGCATATATCGAGAGAGACGTGTAGTGCGATAGTATATAGTAAAGTTTGTGCTATATGCACGTACTTGCAAAATGCGTACGAATACACAAGGTTTCCAAACTTTCCCTTTTACATACTTAATTAAGGACGCTAAAAATTCCTGAACGTTCGGGATTTATCATTTGCGTCCCAAAACTAATGAGATCGCCTTACGAAACAAAAATTATACTCCTCCTAAAAGCCACGGCGCTCGCAGGAGCGCTTGCGGCACGCCACGAGTGCCCTGGTGGGCGGCCGTTTCCCAGCGCGCCGACACAACGCCTCTTCCTCAGCCTCGCAACTCGCGAGGTGCTGATTGGTGGCTTGCCGACGGGCGAGCGCGATCTCACCGGTGTGGTGATCCGGCGCCAACAGGTACTCCTCCTCGCTGAAGCGTGCACCCGGTCCACGTACCACGTACCGTCCAGGTCAATAAGTGGCCTGGTAAAATAAACGGACAAGCAACCATCACATCCCTCCGTCTTTTTTGCATTTCATCTCTCTGCATTTACTTTCTCCGGTTCATCTCGCACACTCGATCCCTAGCTACTACTCCTAGGGCCAGTTCTTTTGGCGGCTTCCCCAGCTTTTCCCACAAGACTAGTCACAGTGGAGAGTAACAATAAGGCGCCTCACTCATTTATTTGGGCTTCTAAACTACTACTCCGTCCTGGTTTATTCCTCACCATTGTAATTTGTGCTAAATTTTGACCAAAGATTTAACTGGTTTATTCCTCACCATTGTAATCCCTCCGTCTAGGTGTGTAAGTCGTCTTACGAAAACCAAATAATCCCAAAACAATTAGGCGCGGTGCATTAACTTCTACTCCGTACCTCGTTTCTTGTTTCTTGACATATCAACCAATAAGAGATAAAGAGTGTGCATGCTTTTAATGACTTGAGATATCAAACACGACATGCAGTGGTTAGTTCATTGCATGCAATACTATTAATTAGCAAATAAACATTAACGTTTCTCATTTTCTCCTCCTCCTTGGTCACGGTGCACAGCCTAAGATGACTTACTCACCTAGACGAATGGAGTAGTGCATGTGACATGCACTAACATTTCATTAGTTAAATTTATGATCAAAAATTGACACAGATTACAATGGGGACCAATAAACCAGGACGGAGGTAGTAGTTATGGGATTACTAATCTAGAAGCCTAAAAGAACTGGCCCCTGGTACTCCTACTAGTAGTAGTACTCAAGTTGGAATTCCAATTGCACGGCACAACTTGTTAGGCAAAAAAATTGATACAGGGTGTAGGAAGCGGTTTGGGAATTTGCATGCCTTTCCAACCAGTGAGATACTCCGTACAAAGTACGACAGAGAAATAACCACAGAGAAGGAAGCTAAAAGTAAACAATCAAACGAGCATTTTTGCATTTGTTTTGCATTGAATCGTTTCACAAGCTTGACTAGTGCTGTTTTTCTACTTTTACAAAAACCGCATCGTAATGTTAAAACGTGCATTTGCACGTACATAAGTAATAGTAGTACTCCCTCCGTCTAGGTGTATAAGTCTTCCCTCCTTCTTGGTCACGGTGCACAACCAAAGATGACTTATTGACCTGGACGTAGGGAGTAGCACAGTCTGCAAGCATATATCGAGAGAGACGTGTAGTGCGATAGTATATAGTAAAGTTTGTGCTATATGCACGTACTTGCAAAATGCGTACGAATACACAAGGTTTCCAAACTTTCCCTTTTACATACTTAATTAAGGACGCTAAAAATTCCTGAACGTTCGGGATTTATCATTTGCGTCCCAAAACTAATGAGATCGCCTTACGAAACAAAAATTATACTCCTCCTAAAAGCCACGGCGCTCGCAGGAGCGCTTGCGGCACGCCACGAGTGCCCTGGTGCGCGGCCGTTTCCCAGCGCGCCGACACAACGCCTCTTCCTCAGCCTCGCAACTCGCGAGGTGCTGATTGGTGGCTTGCCGACGGGCGAGCGCGATCTCACCGGTGTGGTGATCCGGCGCCAACAGGTACTCCTCCTCGCTGAAGCGTGCACCCGGTCCACGTACCACGTACCGTCCAGGTCAATAAGTGGCCTGGTAAAATAAACGGACAAGCAACCATCACATCCCTCCGTCTTTTTTGCATTTCATCTCTCTGCATTTACTTTCTCCGGTTCATCTCGCACACTCGATCCCTAGCTACTACTCCTAGGGCCAGTTCTTTTGGCGGCTTCCCCAGCTTTTCCCACAAGACTAGTCACAGTGGAGAGTAACAATAAGGCGCCTCACTCATTTATTTGGGCTTCTAAACTACTACTCCGTCCTGGTTTATTCCTCACCATTGTAATTTGTGCTAAATTTTGACCAAAGATTTAACTGGTTTATTCCTCACCATTGTAATCCCTCTGTCTAGGTGTGTAAGTCGTCTTACGAAAACCAAATAATCCCAAAACACTTAGGCGCGGTGCATTAACTTCTACTCCGTACCTCGTTTCTTGTTTCTTGACATATCAACCAATAAGAGATAAAGAGTGTGCATGCTTTTAATGACTTGAGATATCAAACACGACATGCAGTGGTTAGTTCATTGCATGCAATACTATTAATTAGCAAATAAACATTAACGTTTCTCATTTTCTCCACCTCCTTGGTCACGGTGCACAGCCTAAGATGACTTACTCACCTAGACGAATGGAGTAGTGCATGTGACATGCACTAACATTTCATTAGTTAAATTTATGATCAAAAATTGACACAGATTACAATGGGGACCAATAAACCAGGACAGATGTAGTAGTTATGGGATTACTAATCTAGAAGCCTAAAAGAACTGGCCCCTGGTACTCCTACTAGTAGTAGTACTCAAGTTGGAATTCGAATTGCACGGCACAACTTGTTAGGCAAAAAAATTGATACAGGGTGTAGGAAGCGGTTTGGGAATTTGCATGCCTTTCCAACCAGTGAGATACTCCGTACAAAGTACGACAGAGAAATAACCACAGAGAAGGAAGCTAAAAGTAAACAATCAAACGAGCATTTTTGCATTTGTTTTGCATTGAATCGTTTCACAAGCTTGACTAGTGCTGTTTTTCTACTTTTACAAAAACCGCATCGTAATGTTAAAACGTGCATTTGCACGTACATAAGTAATAGTAGTACTCCCTCCGTCTAGGTGTATAAGTCTTCCCTCCTTCTTGGTCACGGTGCACAACCAAAGATGACTTATTGACCTAGATGTAGGGAGTAGCACAGTCTGCAAGCATATATCGAGAGAGACGTGTAGTGCGATAGTATATAGTAAAGTTTGTGCTATATGCACGTACTTGCAAAATGCGTACGAATACACAAGGTTTCCAAACTTTCCCTTTTACATACTTAATTAAGGACGCTAAAAATTCCTGAACGTTCGGGATTTATCATTTGCGTCCCAAAACTAATGAGATCGCCTTACGAAACAAAAATTATACTCCTCCTAAAAGCCACGGCGCTCGCAGGAGCGCTTGCGGCACGCCACGAGTGCCCTGGTGCGCGGCCGTTTCCCAGCGCACCGACACAACGCCTCTTCCTCAGCCTCGCAACTCGCGAGGTGCTGATTGGTGGCTTGCCGACGGGCGAGCGCAATCTCACCGGTGTGGTGATCCGGCGCCAACAGGTACTCCTCCTCGCTGGAAGCGTGCACCCGGTCCACGTACCGCCAAGCGTAGATGAGGCGCTTGGGCCCGACTGCACTCAAGGCGTCGGCACGGGCGTCCTCCGCCACCCTCACGGCCCTCGCACGAGCCTTCTGCCAAAGAGCCAATTGCCTGACACTCTCGGACACGACATAGGCCTCCCAGGCAGCTTGTTCCGCGGTGCGCTTCTCTTCCTCGGCCTTCTTCTCCGCCTCTATTTTGGTGCGCTCTGCTGGAGGCAAAGCCTCCCACAAGGCGACATCCATTTCTTTCCGAAGCTCCTCAAGGCTGGGGGGCTCGGCGGGCGGCGCGACGTTCTCCTCGTAGCGGGGAGCCGACGCGTCCTCCGGCGCGCGTGCTGGCGAGATTGGGAACGCCGATGCGTCCACCTCGACGCGTCGCGGCGAGGAGCGGAACGCCGACGCGTCCTCCTCGACTAGTGGCGGCGAGGAACGGAACAGCGACACGTTGCGTCGCGGCGAGGAGCGGAACGCCGACGCGTCCTCCTCGACTAGTGGCGGCGAGGAACGAAACGGCGACGCGTCGCGTAGCGGCGAGGAGCGGAACACCGACGCGTCCTCCTCGACTAGTGGCGGCGAGGAACGAAACGGCGACGTGTGACCGTCCGCGCGGTGCAGCGAGGGGCTCCTAGGGCTTGGGAGGGGCGATGCCATGGTGGTCGACGTGAGAGGGAGGGGGAGGAGATAGCGATGAACGTCAACGTGAGGGGGAGGAGATAGCGATGTCGTGGGAGGCGCGGTATTTATAGCGAGCAATGGCACACCTACGTAAGATATGGACTTAGCTGCACTGACTTAACTGCAGGTCCAGTTGCGTCACTGACATGTGGGCCAGACCCCTGTTGGGCCCATATGTCAGTGACCCAATGCACCTGCAGTTAAGTAACAGCTACGTGGGCATATTTGTTGGAGTAAATTACGGGGGGCGAAGGGGTGGAAATATTGCTGGTCACAACGGATTGGACGAGCGTGGGGGGAGGAGAGTCATGCATGCAGATTTTTTCACACGGGGTGGAGTGGTGGGACCGCCGGAGAGAGAAGTAGAGTTTGGCAGGCATATTGTTTCCACACATGGAGAGGAAAAGATTTGGAGACGAACGGGCTTCCTGCAGGTATGGGGAACGGTGCATAATAAGTCATCTTGCATGTCGGGCTAGGTATAGTCTCAAGTCATTAAAAACATACACGCCCCACACATGTTCATATTTCAAGGTGCACTAAATTATTGCATGCGATGATTAAGGCTGGCCATAATGGTGGTATCTTAGCTGGTATCATGCACACGGGAATAGCAAACATGCTGATGTGGCAAAGAATTAAAGAAGAGAGGGGGGTTAGAGTAACTAGTGTTCATGCATGCATTGGTAAACACATTTTTTTGTGAAGAACGACAACACTAGTTGAGTACTTTTGCAGACTTCAAAAACTATTCCACCGCCTCTACTATCTTGCTAAGAGTAGGTGAAATTTTTGAATCGAGCCCTTTAAACTAGAAGGGAGGTAGTGGTACTCTAAGGCTGGTCATAGTGGGGAGTAACTTAGAGTAGTAACATGCATATGTTACTAGTCTATGTTACTACCTCTATAGTGCATAGTATCATAGATTAGTATCATAGGTGGTCTCATTTATTGCCATGCATGACACATAGTAGCATCACATTTATTATGTTACAGTATCTACCTATGTTACTATAATCATCTCTCTCTTCTTTAATTGCCTACCACATTAGCATGTTTGCGAGTCCCAAGTGCATGATACTACTTATGTTACCCCTACTATGGCCAGCCTAATAGCTAACCTTGTTGTGATGACAAGGTAGGACATGGCACTCACCTGGACGGAGGAACTAGTCTGCATTGTGCATTTAAGTTTTGTCTGAAGTCAATGTACCTCTACTTTCACCAGACTTATAGAAAAATGTGTCAACATTCACAATGTCAAATCAATATTTTTACACTCATTATAAAACGTAGTTCTTATACTCATTATAATCAGTATTGTAGATATTGATATTTTTAGTATAAATTTGGTCGTGGGATTTCATTGATGCCTGTCAAAGCATGGAGGAAGCGGAGCTTAGGGCTTGCATTGCCGGTCTCTACATAGGTATTTCTCTTCATAATCCTGTAATTTTAGAGACTGGTTGCGCTTTTGTGGTAGCGTCTCTTGCATCGGGGGACTATGACAGGTCTGCTATGCGTGACCTGAAGATGAAAGCGTTGAGCATCTCGAAGTTGATCAACAATCTTCAATTGTCAAAGATTAGCCATTCGGCCAATAAGGTAGCACACTTAATCGCTAAGTATAGCTTTGACAATATATTAGATGGTATTCTTGTAAATAACGTACCACCCTGTGTGGTGAATATTGTATCGAATGAGTGTACTGGTGTGGCTCGTTAATTAATATAAGATGGTGTTCATAAAAAAGTATAAATTTGGTCAAACACTTTGCAAACGGTTGACGGGAGTAAAAAGGACCAGAGGGAGTATCATGCATGCGGAGTAGGCAAAAAAAATTGCTTGTCTAAAAAAAGGCAAAAAAAATTTGCTCATTTATAGCCGGTCGAAGTCTCAAAGGGCGCGACCGCGCGAGGGAGGCGAAGGTCGTGGGAGGCGCGACGTTTGACGGAATTAAGTGAAGTTACATCCACGCGCCGGCATGGCGTGCGAACAGGCAGAAGCTATACCGTCAGGCCTACGATATGGGTCTAGTAGACATGACATCTAGTGGGTCCCGCATAGTTCTCGAGAACTCTTTGGGGGCTTGCAGCCGTTTATCCACCGGGCAAGCCAGCAACCCCACGCCGTTCGCACGCCCTACTCGTCCCCGTCTTCTACCTTACAACAGTTCGCTCCCAGTCGTCCCGTCCTTTCACATTAGTTCGCTCCCAGTTTTTTTTTGCGGGGTACAACAGTTCAACTTCTCCTAACCCTCCTCCAAAATCCATGGCCTCCCAAATCTCCATGGTCGCCGCGGAGTACCAGGTTAGAGGCATCACCGGCGATCAGTTCATCGTGATCTACACACGTGGATCCGAGACGGTGAAAGCATGGCTTGCTCGCTTCCTACGCATGTTCAACAGTTCAACGGATGAGTGGGTCGCTGGGCTAGATGTTGAGTACACCACAGTCCTGGGATGAGAGAAGGATCTAAAGGACGAAGAGAGGAAGAAGCCCGCTGTGATCTAGGTTTGCGTACATAACGTTTGCTTGGTCTACCACATATGCCATGCCGACGTTGAGTGCCAGGATTTTAAGAACTTCCTCAAGGACAAAAGAGTGAAATTCGTTACTATAGGCTTTAAGAATGACAGGGATGTCCTGCGTCGGATAGGTCTCGTTGTAGGCCAGCCCTTCAATCTCCAGAAGGCAAGCCTGGTGTCCTCCTCTCAACCTTCAATGCTGACCCTGGCAGCAGCCATGATTGATCCTTCGTACGCTAAACTAAAGAAACCTCATCACGAGTTTCATCATGCATGGGAGTCGAAGACATTAGATGAAGATCACATCCTGTACGCAGCAATGGATGCCTACCTTTGTTTAAATATCTACAAGGGTTGGATGAAGAAGCAGAGCCCAATGTCCGGTTCAAGCAAAGAAGCGTCGGCGAAGAGGAAGAGGAAGAGGGACGAGGACGAAGTCGAGGACGTGGACTCGGACTCCGAGTAGGTGGCAGTGCCGTCGCTCATGCTGGTTCTACTGCAGTGTCAAGCGGACTAGTTGCTTAGTTTATTTTCAAGGGTGTGTTGTGCTGAGGCCCCAGCAGAACTATGTTTATGTTCTTTCTCGTTATTTGAACTCTTTAGTACGTACAGTAGTACTAGTACTATGTCTTACTACTATTCTTCTTGCAGTTGGTACTACTGCTCGTATCTTCGTGTTCCTACTGTACTTAATATGTTCGTACTAGTAGTATAATTTGGGTCAGTCGATTTGTGAAAGAAGTTCGACGGAGCGAAGGAAGAAGACGGCAGAAGAGGTGGAAGAAGCCCTTCTAGCCATCCATGTTGCATCAAACGGCTCACATGGGTCGACTGACCCAAATTGCTCCTTTAGATTGCAGGATCCACGTGGCATTCAAGGTCTCGATGGTAGATTCCGCGTCCGCGCCCGGTTTGCGGGCTCGACCGTGCGCGACCGGCTTCCGCCGCGACAGCCACCATGCGTGCCTCCTCCGCGCGGGCGGAGACGACAATGACACGCTAGTTCCTCCTCGCTGGCATGCTGGAGCACGCGCTCGTCCTCCTCTTCGTACGCTGCATGCATAGACGCGGCTCCACCAGCTGCTTGCGTGCTTGGCAGCGCGGCGGCATCATGAGGAGGGACTGCAGACGACGTGAGCAGGCGAGCCTTCGGCTTCATGGCACAGGGATGGCGGCGACACGGCGGTGATGGGCGAGAAATTGTTGGCCGGAGCAGGCGGGCGCCGGCATGCGCAACGGCGGCGGCGGCATATTGATGAGTGCGCGTGTGGGAGCTTACTTTAGTTTTATATATAAGGTTGGTCAAACTTAAAAGAAAACCGTACTAGTACACGTAAACATTAGACTTAGGCAGCGCTTTTATTAGTTAGTACCACAGCCATGATAGGAATCCTATGCAAGCACGTGAACCTCGGCCGCGCGGTCGATCGAACGGTGCGTCACCGTGTCGCGCTCGAAGGACATCCACCGAACCTTTTTGTGTGTGTGAAAACAATTCTCGAATATTACTCAACTTTTTTTTTGTGAAAGTTCTTGACGCTGCAATATTTCCATATATTTGAATTTAGCTCCAGTTCGTGTTTATTTGGATTTGGACGTTTTAGGTGCGCCCTAGTTTTTTTAATACTGATTTTGTGTGTGTGACTGAGAGAGAACGTGTGTATGTGTCCATATGTGTGTTGTGGCGGAAGGGCAATATGGAGACGGTGTGCGTGTGATACAGATATAGAGAGATGTGAATGTGCAAATGATCATGCATGAGTGAGACATAGACAGATGCCGATACGTTGTGTATACATGAGAGAACGGTCTTCTAGTTTACTTGTGTGTGTGTGTGAGAGAGAGAGAGGGGGGAGAGAGACAGAGAGAGGAGCATCCGTAACACAACAACCATCTCTCTCGATTCGTCCATCCCTCGCACGGTCGCATGCAACACATGCATCAACGCGCACATTTTGACACCCTCACCCGGCCCCTGCCCACCTCAAGGCCCGCACAATCTCTTCGTGAATACCCATTTCTCTCCTTAGGTTTGTTTTCTCTCAATATCTGACACACACACACAGAGAGAGACACACGCAGCACAACACACACACACACTCCCCCGAGCACACAATTCATCCCCATCCAAGGTTATACGGCGACCACTCTCGCTTGTGCTTCTTTGCACCCCAACATGCAAAACACCTCAATCTTCAAAAAGGGCATCAAGCAGATCGAAGACGGCGACCACACCGTGCTAGAGAATGCGGGGTCATTTGGAAGCAGGGTGATGTGACGACGGCTGACTGACTCCTCCCCCCACCCAATCTCTCTCTCTCTTGCACAAAATTACCAATCCCTCTCTCCCCCGCACAAAATTGTCAATCCCTCAACCCACGAGATCCTTCCCCTCTCGTCCATGTTTTTCCAGCTCTCCCATCAAACATGTTGTCTCTTCTCCTTCCACGTATACAGAATCCAGATGCACACGCATCTCATGTATATTACATGTATCCATCTTTCTCACAAACCTAACTTCTTCCTCTCTCTATCTCTCTCTCTCTGTCTTGTTAGGTTTGTCTCCTACTCTCTCGTCCACATACATACAATCTTTCCCGCCCTATCTGCTCCATCTTCAAAAGCTCTCTCTGCACGTTTCATTCACACATTGGGATATGTCAAAATGTTGCTTCTATAATGGCTGATGTAGAGTTATGGTTGTTTTTGTTGCATCCTACAAAGTAATAACTATGAAATGCATTTAGATTCTCATTTGACTGGGATTATGTGAGTTTGAGCATGTTGTGAAGTACTATAGACCTTGTATACATCTTGGGATTCGACAATGATTGTAACTATTGAATTGTATAGACCATTACATTCGAAGTCAATAGCCTAATATATTTATTTCACAATTTCAACAAATGATTAGTTCACTACAAACTAAGAAAACAAATGTGTACTCCCTCCATTTTTATTTAAGTTCGCATATAAGCATTGGTCAAAGTCAAGTTTTGTAAACTCTCAGAAAGCTTATAACAAAAAATCTTAACATATACAATAACAAATAAATACCATTAGATTCATTATTGAATGTACTTTCACATCATACATATTTGTTATGGTAAATGTTTATATTTTTCTGTAAACTTGGTCAAACTTTAGGAAGTTTGACTTCGGTCAAACCTAATATGCAGTGTTTACTACTACTACTCGCTAGTTGCTTAGCCGAATCACTCAACACGCCACACGGGGAGTCCAGTGTCACAAAATTTTGAGGTCGGCGGGAAAATCTCCCGCGACCCTGATTCGAGCAGTGGGAAGTTACCATCATAGCCTTCGGAACAGGCCTACGGATGACGCTTGGTAGGGGGCTGTTTTCGTAACTTCAGGTTCACCCTACCCAGCCAACCCCACCCCGGCACCCAGAGTAGTACACCTGAATACTCCCCATTTTCTATCCCCACCGCAAAATAGACTACTCCACGGCACCGCAGCCTTCGTGCTCCTCCCCTTTACATCGGCGCACTCGTCCACCGTAGCGCATCTGCCTCATCGACGACCTCGTACGCCGCACTGGAGCCGGTCCACCGTTGTCGTCGTACACGGAGCCTCTTCCCCGGCATCGTCTTCCACGGTCTCGGATCTGCTTCCCGGAAGCCGACGCGAAGCGCAGAAGTACCACCGTCATGGACAATGAACTGGCTCCCGTTGCCGACCATGACTCACAGAGGCCGCCGCGACCATCGTTCTCCTCCTCGATTGGTAATGTGTGTATTGAATCACTTAGCAGTACATGTGCAGTTCCAATTTTGTTCATACCTACCCTTCAAATTTCCTGGGTGCTATTGTTCCCGTAAAAGTAATTGGTTATAGCCTCCATTGTCCAACAGAATATCAGCTTGTAATTATGCGTCGCTCCTGTATCGCGCTAGTAGAGAAGAGAGTAGAGATAGCAGAGACGTCGGAAAGGATCACACGCACGCGGGAAAAAGCGGCCGGGCGTGCGCTAGTTTTGGCGCGCGGCGTCCGGCGCGCTTTATAAAATCCAACGCCCTCCCACCGTTCTGTGCCTTTCCACCGCTCTCTCCCCGCTCTGTGCCTCGCCACCGCTCTCTCCCCGCTCTTTTTCGCCTCGCCGCCGCCGCGCCACCATGCCGCCGAGTTGCCCGAAAACTTGGGGATACCGCGGCGTCCGCGCGCGCCGCTCCGGCGGCTTCTCCACCGAGATCCGGTTCCGCGGGATGCGCCTCGGCCTCGGCAATTTCGACACCGCCAACGAGGCCGCCCGCGCGTACGACGCGGCGGTGTGGCGCCTCCGGTGGCCTCATAGAACATTGAACTTCCCCAACGTGCCGACGCGGGAGCGGGCGCGGGAGCTCGCGCCTCCGCCACGGCTTAGGGCGCTGTGGCGCCAACACTTCTCGCAGGACATCATCAACGAGCACGAGTTCTACGCGCAAAGGAGGGCGGAGAGGGATAAGAGGAGGGTGGAGCGAGCCTCCTATCGCGAGGACAAGCGTAGGCGAAAAGCGGACGCTCAATTCAACATGAGGCTAGGAGTAGCGTCGCCCTGGGAATCCGACGACGATCGGTATCTTCACGCCTACAGTCAGACGTCGGAGGAGGACATCACCGAGGAGGAGTCGGACGACGAGGAGTAGTTGAATTATCTTTTTTTATCTATCTATGCTGAGAACTATCCTCTACTCTCTAGTATCTACTTCTCGATCTCAGCACTGTAAACGCTTTTTTAAAGCGCTGCGCGTTGCGATTCTGTTGGATGCTCTAACATGGCAGACGAGTGCTTTAATGTTGCCCACAAGATGCGCGAGTATTACTAGTAGTTTATTTTTCTTGCCATGTTGAGATTTTAAAACCACAAGTGCGAACATGCAGAGGAGCAATGAAGACCAAACACGGGATATTCGGGACATCTTCAAGGAGCGTGGCAAGTTAAAGAGGAGCTGCACCGAACCTGTAAAACGAGCTTTGGTAAGTAACACCCTTTCAATTACTTTCGTGTAGCCTCGTGTTCTTCAATGTGTATATGTTGTAGTTTCTCTTTCTCTTAAGCGTGGTGTTCTTCGATGTGTAATAAGAAGAGTCTTAATCGTCCTAATGCTTTCGTTTTTAGCTTGATGTAGGAAGTGGGTCTTCTCACCTTGTAGTCTGTTTTTATTTTTATTTTCCTTTTGAATTCACTTCTCCGAGTTCTGTTTATCTGGCTTCTACTAAATGGATCTAGGTTGCTCTGAGTATTGATCTAAAAAAGAAGTAACTTCATGTAAGGATGCAGTTCCCGCGAGGAGCGAAGTATGGTCAACCTCGAGATCATGTTTCCAAAATGAGGTTGGGTTACACACAAGGTGCCAGTTCCCTAATGATGCTGGATTAGACACAAGGTGCAAATTCCCAGATGATGCTGGATTACACACAAGCCAGGTGGAGTCGTCAGCTGTTCGTGTCCTCGTGGCATTAGTAAAGGCTGAAAGAAAGCGTGCAGCAGCCCTTGAGAATGTAGCTGAGTTCCTGAAGAAGCGAAAAGAGCAATCAGATGCTCTCTTCACCCAAGCCAAAGAAGAGATGGAAGAAGCCAGAAATAAGCTAGCAGAGGCAGAGCAGGCTAGGCGTCTCCTGCTATCTAAAACTGTTGTCAATACAAAATTTCCTTCATAATAGCTAGGTTCAAATGTTTATCCAGTCAGCATGCCTGTTGTGATGTCCGTGCATCTACTGATGTGGCACAAAATGTTTTTTTTGGGTCATGTAATAACAGCAATTACTTTCCAAACAATAACAGCCGAAGCATTGGACATGGTATAGTTCACGCGCAAGCCCGACATTCCAAGTTCAACTTCCACATCAAACTCATGTTCACAGATATCTGCACATTCATACATAATGTCCACAACCATGATTCACTTCAAAGCCAAAAAAATGTGAGGAGAGTTATAAATAAAGAAAATCCTCTACTAGTTCCTGCTACCAGTGCGAGCACAACAAGTCAAGACCATGCGTAAATTAATTATATTTTAGTCATTTTTTGTGTCCTAAAATGCCTGCCGGCTCGCGGAAGGACGTGTTGCCGGCACACGCGCGGATTCAATGAAGGCAGGCGGGGCAGTCTTAAGCTGGTTGCACGTGAGAGGTCGCGTCCGTGTGAGAGCAATCACTCCCTCTAGTCCTTTTTTGTTTGGGTATAACAAAATCTCGTTTTCCATTCACATTTTACAAGTAAAATTCGTGGACAAACTTTGACCCAAAGTACGGTGGGGACTAGTAAACCAGAATGGAGGTAGTAGTTTTTTTTAATCAAAGAAGGGTTTCCCCTTCCGATTTTCATTACTGAAAACCAGCATCTAAATCTAAACCATAGTATTTGCCCTAGAACTACCAGGTTCAACATCTCGTAACATAAACCCATACAACCTCCATCGCAAAAAAAAACATACAACCATACGCCAAGGAGGTACGTAGTACTATGAATTCCATTTTCGCTCCATACCAATCGTTCTAAAAACTACTTACTACTTATAACGCGCCATTGAAAATCGGAACTCTTAACCCCGCTAAAAAACAATATTTTAAACGTGGCTACTCGATCTGTGGCAACTGGCGAGCCACCGCGCTCCAAGTCGTTCACCTGTGGTCCCGACCATCAACTCCTACGGATCAAATTATCACGCGAGCTGACTATTCCTACAAAGGTGCTCTACCACGTACCCAGTACCCGCGAATGCAGCAATCGTGCACCTAGGGTTTTAGGGTTTATTTGTTAACGTCGCCTTTCCGTAACACTCATGTGTGCGAGACAGCGAGAGGCCGACTGTGTGCGTGCGCCTCTTCTCTTCGTATATGTACTCCACCGTTTGTCTGGTGTCCAAAAAATTATAATAACTACTAGCAATGTGCCAATGTGTTGCCACACGATCAAAGTAGATTAATACATATTCACCGATTTGATAAAACAAGTCTAGTTTTGAAATACGTATATCACTAAAAATATGTTATGTTTCACTCAAAATATATTCCTTTGGCGGTTTTGATGAGATAATGGAGGAATGTTGTTGGTTTCAAGATTCGAGAAGTGGTATATGTCTAATTTCTACTCTTACTAGCAAGATGCCCGTGCGTTGCACGGAACATCAAGATCTTGTGGGAGAAAAGGATGAACGAGGGAAGGCCTTATCTGCAAATGTGGTGAAGAGTGCGGGTAAATTGCCATATTTTCCTTCCTATCTGTCAGATATAAATCGGACGACCTACATTGCAGGATGGCAGGCCCACCATCATCACCAACTCTATTTTTTATCCCTACTCTTATAAAAAGCATTGTCGGTGATGATCGTGTGCCTGCCATCCTGCAATATAGGTCGTCCGATCTATATCTGACGGATAGGAAGGAAAGTATGGCAATTTTGCAAAAAGATACCCACAACCCTCTCCACATTTGCAAATAAGGCCTTCCCTCGTTCATCCTTTTCCCCCAGAAGATAAACTACTCATACAAATGCATCTTGATGTTCCGTGCAACGCATGGGCATCTTGCTAGTTGTTGCAAAAAGCCCATGTGTGTGTGAGAGAGAGGGAGAGTGGAGGAGGACGGAGTGCATGTGTGACAAAGACACAAGGAGTGTGTGTGCGATAGGTATCAGCTTAAAATGAGGCGATAGTGTGTGTGTGCACGATCGAGAGGGCGTGTCTCAAGAAGGGTAGAAAAATCTACATAGATACAAGGAGCGGGAGAGAGACATGTATGCGATGGTGGAAGCACGAGTGTGCGTGTGTATAAACCTATCTAGAGGCTAGCTAGTCGATAAATGTTTGTGAGAGAAATACGAGTCGGGGTGCGAAAGCGAGAGTTTTGTGTGAGAGAGAGAGAGAGACGGTAGTCGGGAAGGGGAGTGGAAGCAGGAGTTGTGTGTGTCTATGAGAGAGAGAGAGGAGACGGTAGTCGGGGTTGTCTGATCGGTAAACAAATGAATAATGTCAGTCTGGGATGGAGACGAAAAGGAGACCGCAACAAATATTGTGTCTACAGGAGAGAGAGAGAGAGAGAGAGAGAGAGTAATATTAGTGGTGTGAGTCATATGTAGATACATATAGGGTGTGTGAGAGAATCCCATAGAGAGAAAGACAAAGTGAAAGACGAGTGGAGACTGTGTGTGTGGCCGTGAAAAAGAAAGCTTAGGTACCGAGTGATACCAGAGAACAGTAGAGACGTGAGAGATAATGAAAACCGTGTAATGTATAATGATAGGGAGAGTGTGACACTTCTTAAGGGAGACATCGAGAGACCATGTTTGCGAGGATAGGAGAAACATGAAGTGAGCGTGCGGGTGAGCTGGAGAAAAGAGAGTGATAGCTACCTGAAGGAGCATGCATGCGAGAGAGATGGGCGTGAAAGGAGTGAACAAAAAAGGGATTCAAATATTTGAATTCGAGATGATGATACATGTAATCCATACTCGAACCAAAATTGATCTATCAAACATGCATACTCATATGAATTCACGCACATCTATGTTATTTAATATGTAGATATTACTGATCCATACATTTTAGTAGAACATAATTTGGTTAAAAAAATTCGAATTCAACCTTAAGATTTCGAGATCGTTGTATTTGTAAATCATATTATACATATAAAGGAGCAGAATTCTTTGTTGTGCTTTTGAAAGTATATATAAAAAATGATTTATATAGAATGTAATTCCAATTGAAAATGGATCCCGCCCGAAAAAAATAGAATACAAACGGGATTCGAATTGAGTTGGCACGGTAAACGTGCACTCTGCAAAATTTGAACGAAGTGGGGAAAGTTGCAGTAACCGCCCGAAACCAAAATCTGCGAGATGGAAATCACTACTGCCTATCCCTGCCACGCAAAGCCTATCTGCTGGATTTCTATAGGTTTCGATAGGGGTAGGTTTGTAATTTCACCCAAACATGACGTAACCGCCTCTCACCCGGATTCATACACGGTGGGCGCCAAAACACAGTGTGTCCTCGGCTGAAATCGACTCCTCCCCGATTCATATTCATACACGGTGGGCGCCAAAACAAACTCTTGTCGGCAAATATCGGTGTATGCGAGATTACCGTCCTATCCCCAACCGACTAATGTTGCTGTGATGTAGTAGAAATTTGAAACGGGGGCTAAGTTTGTAAATTTCCTCGCATTTGAGACAAGCGCGCCCTGAATACATGGTTCCCCCCTTCTTCTCTACCTCCCTTTTCCCCATTCGTACTCTGTGGGCGCCAAAACACCCTCTCCACCCCACCCTCCTCTGTCCGCCGCCGTCCGCCACCCCATCAACTGCCGTCTTCCTCCACCATGCCGGAGCTGATACCCCGACGCCGCCGTCCATTACAAGAGATCGACCTCTCTCATCCACGGCTTCGGACCGGGATCCGCCATGGCACGCTCAACACTATACTCCCAATGCTTATGGTTTTCCCCTTTTATATTCCACACTAGTTAAATCACAGTAGACTAAAATTCAAAATTGGGTCAGTCGATTTTTCAGAGCTCGCCGGAGTTCGCCGGTGCGATCGAAGGGGCTCGGGTCGTTGTAGGGCCTCGCCGAACGAAGAAAACTCGACGCGGGCGGGGTTGGGGCGGGGGTGGGGTGGGGTGGGGGCCGGTGGTCCGACCGGCGGCCCGTGCGGTGTTCTGTATGGGAAGAATCGGAGACGAGGAAGAAGAAGGGTTAGGATACGTAGGATCTTCATCCAACCGCCTGAAATAGTCGAGAGACAGCTGGGAGTTGCATTTTTAATGCGCTCTGGTTCATCATGTGTGGGAACTGCGCAAACAACATTTTATTATCCAAAATCTGCTTGCTCTTCTTTACCATGTTCCTCTTTCGTTATTCTTTAATATGTACTCTCTCCGTTCCTAAATACAAGTCTTTGTATAGATTCCACCATGGACTACATATGGAGCAAAATGAGTGAATCTACACTCTAAAATGTATCTGGATACATCTGTATGTGATCCATAGTGGAAATCTCTACCAAGACTTATATTTTGGAACGGAGGGAGTATGATAGTAGTACAGTATGTTCCTTTTACTGAAGATGAGCAGGGACATTTGCAGTGTAGAGGTCTATACGGTTGGTTGTGATGGACACTTTGAGCCTCTTTGATTCGTAAGATCTTGTAAACATAGGAATAGGATTTGTAGTGGCCTGCCCACTTGAATCCTATAAGAATAGCAAGGAAATGCGGGGAGCTGTGTCGCCTTTGAGAGTTACACTGATATTAACAGTACCGCACCTTCACTTGAAGAGAGCTGGTATCCGAAGCCTTTCTAGCCGTACCGGCAATACTAGCACATATATTCCAGCAAGTTCCACTTTGCTGATTTTACTCTGATGCTTCAGGTTTTCCCGTTATATCTACACTATGATCTGTGTAGCTGCTTTGTGTCGCACTAGCAGCAGTCACTCTTGAAGCTAAACACTGCAATGACTTACAAAATTGGCACCAAGGCATTGAGTGCCATTCTGGAGGCAATGAAACTCCTACGCTCCCCACCTGTTGATTCTTGTTCAGAATATGATCCTAATGACTATTCTAACCTCGAGGAGTCAAAGGCAGATGGCCTGTCCTGTTCACCCATCAAGGTGCCTGTTCTAATTTGGCAATGTTTTATTGATTGCGGGTATCTTGCATATGTTGTCTTGCATTTCTTCTACTTTGTTGCACCGCCATCTGCTTAGTTTACTCATCATATATGTCGAGATGCCATGCCCATCCATTATCAATACATATTCCATCTGTCATCATACCATGTTTTTCCACTCAATGCTGTTCTTGTGCATCAGACATCAAAAAGGAAGAGGGTGATTACCGAACCTGAAGGAGCACCAGCAAAGTCCTTGAAAAACGTGGTGGTGCCGGAGAAATCAGACAGCACCCCACTTATATTGGCTGTACAACCAGTGACACAAAACATAGGACCGACTCCAGCAGACTGTACCCATACTTCACTGGCCACACCACTAGCCCCACCACACAGGACCTGCACTCCAGCAAAGGTATACCAATTTCATTTGCCATAGCACCAGCTGTACCACAGAAAAATCCCACTCCAGCAAAAAGTACAGCAAGTCCACCGGCCGAAGACCTATCCCAACTGCAGAGACGGCCAATTCCTGCAGATTGGAACCCCATTCCATTTATTCCCAGTTTAAAAGACAATGCTTTCAATGTTGTTAGGGACTACGTGCATATATTCCCATCATGGGAAGATTATTGTGAAGACAAACACCATTTTCACATCTTCCTGTCCAACTTACGTGTAAGTGCTATTATTCATGGTTATTATTTTTCTTGTTTTCTGTTGATTGAACACATCAATGATTTACATTACATTGTTGTAACTAGGCGAGGGTCAATCTGGATAGTCATGACGAGCAAAGCTTGCTTGTGCTTTTCAAGGAAGCATTGCAGCAGTATCGGTGTTACCTGAGGAAATCACACTTTGATGGCAAGTCTATAAACGATTTTCCGGTGAAGTCTCCTGTGCTAAATTTAGAAGACATTGAATGGAAAAACCTTGTTATGCACTGGTCTCGTTCCCAGGATAAGGTACTGTCTATGAAATCACATGACAATTTGAACTTCTACTTTTCCGCATGTGCCTTACGGATCTTTTTTGCAGGAAATCTGCTCGAAGAAGAATTCCGGTTTGACAAGAACGACAGGATATCGCAAATATGCTGCCCGCTACTTTGCTCTTGTTACTACCTGTTGTCCTGTATCACTGTACTTGCATACATACCTGGTTCATTATGTGACAGCAGTATGCATGATAGCTTGCTTATCAATTGTTCGCTCCAAATTATCTGATCTGTATAAATGGTTACATTAGTGTAGAATATATCCAATGGCAATGTTTTTTTTAGCTCTGCATTGTTCTTGTAAGTACATGTTGTCCTTTATCAGTGTACTTATAATGACAGGTAGTTGTTCATGTACCATCACTCTGCAGCTTATTTTCCTTTGCCCTCCATTTTCTACACATCAGATCTATATTTACTCTTACCATAAGGTTGGTACTGAAGAAGTTTAGCTGTGCATTGCTCTTGGCTGTACCTTTTGCCTGTATCGCTGCACTTACATTTATAGCTACTTGGTTATGTAGCATCACTCTTCATCTTATCTTAAATATTCTCCATTTTTTCGTATATTATCACATCTATATTTACTCTTAACAAAATGTAGAATAAAGGCAATGCTTTTGAAGAAGATTATGTAGTAAACTTCTTGAATTGCCCCCCCCCCATCAGCATGGACAAGGCCTTTATAGAGCCTGTCTTCACCAATAATGTAAGTTTGTCCATCTCAAGCCTTCAAACTTTGTTGTATATATTTGGTTAGGCATGACTGCAACAGCTGTTTATTTTTGGTGTTTGCATCAAATTGCTTGTTTAAAGTTTATTATGTAGTTCATAAACAAAAGTTTGTCCTTTCTCAATTTAAGTTTTCAGTTATACAACCAAGTTCCTTCTTCATACCATGTAAATTAAACTATACAGAGCAAGTGATCTTCTTTTGCACTGCATGTATGCTTCTGTTCTTCATCCATAATCCAGTGGTGTGGTGAACCTACCCACTACAGCACAATGTCATATTCTGCAATGTCTTAACTATGAACAATGTCATATCATTCTACTATTATTTAAACCGTCTCTTTATTTGTCAACTGAAATGGTATAAATTGACAGCACACTAACCATTGATACTTATGAGTTCTTGATCTGTAATCCAGTGGTGTCGTGAAGCTGCCAACTCCTTCACAATGTCATTTTCTGTCATGTCTTGACCTGAACAATACCATATTGTGTTAATGCAATTTTAAACTGTGTCACTTTATTCGTCAGTAAGAAATGTGATGAATTGTCAGCACTGAAACTTTTATGTGCAAAACTTGTCATCTGTCTGCTTGTTTATCTTTCAAAGTGAGGAAGATATAAGTGTTGAACAAGCGCAGTCTCATCATCTTGCTCAGCTGCTTGCGCTGCAGCTCCCCAGCAGGGCTAACCTTTCTTGAACTCTATTGAAGTGCTATCGGTTTTGTATATTATTTTGTCCGCGTGTTTATTTGCACTGGTGGCGATCTTTGATGCCCAGTGTATGTAATCTGCTGTCTGCTTGTGCTTTATTATCATAGTGGCGAATTTTGATGCCCAGTGGATGTAATATGCCGTAATTTCTTTATTGTATAGTCTAGGTTTTTTCTTATTCACGATGCTGCAGTTATTTTACTGTATATATATATCCTGTCTTCGCAGTAAACCGACTAAACCGTAAAATTACGGTACATAATCGGGCCGTCATGCAATCACGATGTAGGTTGGGCCTGAAACGTGCCGAACAGCTCACGGGCCAGCAGCAGCCCGAAATGAACCCCGGCCCATCATTGTGCGAATCAAATCACGGGTTTTTAACAGGCCAAAATTGTCTCTGTCCTTATTTGGCCCAATCAGATATCGGCTGCGAGCAGGCCGGATGCAAACCGGGCCGTAGTTAGGCCCAACTATATGACGGGCTTTTAACAGGCCGAAATTAATATAGGGCCGAAATGTTAAACGGGCCCTTAACAGGCCAAAACTAATATCAGGCCGAATTACTAAGTCGGCCTTTAGCAAGTGGGCCCAAAAGCATAGTGTCCAGTTGACGGGCCGAATCTGATATGGGCCATAATTGAGCCCAAAGCCTCTTAAAGGGCCGGACCTGATCTGGGCCGTAATTTGGCCCAGAACGTGGTAGGCTTTTAACGGGCCGGATCTCATATGGGCCACTATTAGACCCGGAGCGTGGCAGGCCATTAATGGACTGGATCAAATATGAGCCGGCATTTGGCCCAAAACATGGCAGCCAGTTAATGAGCCGGCCTACTAGGGTCCTCAAAATCTTGTGGGCCTACAACTGGGCCGGCCCATTAATGTCGGCGAAATCCCATGGGCCTTTAGCTGGGCCGGCCCATTATGATCCGCAAGAATCTTGTGGGCCTTTACCTGGGCCGGCCCATTATGGCACACAAAAATCTTGTGGGCCTTTACCTGGGTCGGCCCATTATGGTCCGCAAAATCTTGTGGGCCTTTAGCTGGGCCAGCCCATTATGGTCCGCAAAATCTCGTGGGCCTTTAGCTGTGCCGGCCCATTATGGTCCGCAAAATCTTGTGGGCCTTCAGTTCGGCCCATTTAAACTTGATGGGCCGGTCCATGTGTCAACATATCATAGGCGCGTCTCACCCATTGGATGAGTGACACCTGTGCCGACGCGGACCTGACACCTGTCTCCTCCAGCCAATGATGATTTTACACGTGGAAAATCCCCATTGGTCGGGGCTGTTAACGGGTTATCGGATCCAAAACCCGACCCGATAGCTTAACGGCGTTCCGTTACGGTGGATGCCACGTGTCGGTCACCCTTGACGAAAGCACTTCTGTGACGCGTGATTTATCGTCATGGAAGTGGACACTTCCGTGATGATAATTTTGGTAATGTCATGGAACACTTCTACGACAGCACAGGTATGACTATCTTGATTCTGTCATAAATTTGTCATGGATGTACATGCATGACAAAAAACGCGACCTACTATGACAAACACGTATCATCACGGAAGTGTATTTTTTTTGTAGTGAACTAACTCATTAGTTGCAATGCTTGCAAGGCTTATAGTGATGTGTATTACCGAGTGGGCCCAGAGATACCTCTCCCACAATCAGAGTGACAAATCCTAATCTCGAAATACGCCAACTCAACAAGTACCTTTGGAGACACCTGTAGAGCACCTTTGTAATCACCTAGTTACGTTGTGACGTTTGGTAGCACACAAAGTGTTCCTCCGGTAAACGGAGTTGCATAATCTCATAGTCATAGGAACATGTATAAGTCATGAAGAAAGCAATAGCAACATACTAAACGATCAAGTGCTAAGCTAACGGAATGGGTCAAGTCAATCACATCATTCTCCTAATGATGTGATCCCGTTAATCAAATGATAACTCATGTCTATGGTTAGGAAACTTAACCATCTTTGATTAATGAGCTAGTCAAGTAGAGGCATACTAGTGACACTCTGTTTGTCTATATATTCACACATGTATTATGTTTCCGGTTAATACAATTCTAGCATGAATAATAAACATTTATCATGAAATAAGGAAATAAATAATAACTTTATTATTGCCTCTAGGGCATATTTCCTTCAGATAGACTGTGGTGCAATGATCGTCTGCAAAGGAGAGGCTGGGAGAATGGATATTTTTGCCCGATGTGCATGCGCAACCTGGAGACTTCGGTACACCTCTGCTGGGAGTGCCCGGTTGCACTGCAGGTCTGGCACGCGGGGGCAACCTGGAAAGGCTGTGCCTCTCTGGATCAGAGATCCTGGCGCAGAGGAACAACAACAACGGACCGAGTGCAAAGGATTATCGCGGTAGCTGCTCCCGGCCACAGGAAGGGTGTAAAAACCGTTGTGGCGCTGATCTCCTAGCATATATGGTTAGAGCGCAACGCATGCACATTCAGAGGAAAGCAGGCAAACGCAAGGCACATCATTGAAGCTTGCAAGCGCGACATGGAGCAATGGAGGATGGCCGGGGCAAAGTGCATAGAGCTACCCTTCGGGGAAGTGACGTGAAAGTATTCCCTTATGATCTTGGACCCACTGTTCTCTTCTAGTTACGGGGCAGTTGTAATTTTCTCTCTCTTGATCACTTGATTACCCTTTGTCACTCTCCCTTCTGCTTAAATCAATGAAATGCCGGCAACGCCGGCCGCTTAAAAAAAGCGATCCTCAAATAACGCCATAGGGAACATATAGATTTCTGCGAGGACTGTGGCGCTCAGGAAACGATATTTCACGCACTCTTTGTATGCAGCTGGTTGATGTCAAAATTCCACAACTTCACCCTGACTCATGGGCCATTGACATGATAGAAGGTCATGCAATCAACGAGGCTGATGCTTGCATGATACTGTGCGGTTTCTGGGCTGTCTGGACAGAACGGAATGATTGTAGACATGATGAATGCGGGAAGATTATCAGGGCATCGGTTCGTTTGGCGATCAACACTACGAACGTATTGGTAAGGAGCGAGGATTAAACCACCCAAGGCGAGCCTGAGGTGGGAACCTTCCAAGGTAGCAAGCGGACACCCAAATCAATGTCGATGCCTCCTTCCTGGAGGAGTCCTTGACTGGAGCAACCGGCCTAGTCTGGAGAGACAAAACAGGTACCTTACTTCGTGCCCAGGCTGTGTGGTATGAGAGGGCAGCTAATGCATTGATCATGGAAGCTCTGATAGTTCGGGATGGAGTGCAAATGCCGTGGAACAAGCAATTCAAAATGTGCACATAGAGACGGCACAACAATTAGTGGGAAAGGAAACAACTACAGCAGAACTGAAGTGGCGAGTATTCTTCATGATAGTAAGGAGTTGTCCGTAAATTTTGAGAGTTTTCATTTGAGTTTTATTGGGAGGGATGCTAATGATGATGTCAAAAGAACGAGCGAGTCAAGGCGTCGATGTCTATGGCCTAATCACACCCCCTTTGTTCCTTGCTGAGACCCTTCAGCAAGATTGTAATCAAATTATTTGATCAATAAAGCTTTCTGATTCGCAGAAAAAGGACATCTTACAATATCACTATGACTATCCAGCAAAACATCATAAAGGGCATGTTTTTGGATTCTTGTATGAAATTTGGCACCTTGCACGAGTGCCCTAGTGTAGCCTGGTTGAGACAATGCATACTTTTAGTCATGTTCTACAACCCGTTTGGCTGCCTATATTGTAGTTTTCTCAAAGGGAACACCACCCCCTTCAATGTCTCGACTTCCATGTTTCAAAGCCCTATCAAGCTATCAAGCCAGCTTTCTCTTCAAAATTTGATCGACACAAACATACAAGAAGCTACGCAAACAATAAATATACCTTTCTTCTACAAATTCGATGCCCAGAAGTCAGGAATCCTTCTCTTCCTTCTCTTGTGTGGTGGCATCCAGACTCCAGAGGATTAAATCTGCATCAATATGCAGGAGTGTATTGTTACCTCCCAACATGGAAGTTATTGGGCCCAAGCGAAGGGTGATATAGCTAGCAGAAGGTTTTGCTCTTACATGAGAACCAAAGTTTATCGAACCAGTAAAATGCTTGGATTACAACCTATGATCAGTACATGCCCACAATTAGAGTACTTCTTGGTCCCCAACAAAATTAGTGAGGTTGTCAGTCCAACTAGCCTTGCTAGTTATAAGTATTGCGTATAATATGGTTCGTCTGATTCCAAGCAAAATAAATGAACGGATCATATGGCAACAATAAAACATTAAAGAGTTTGATCGAGGTTGAAAACAATAAGGAGAGACCCAACACTAGTAGAAAAAAGCCTATTAGTGGCATTCGAAAATCAACACTAGTGGCACACATGTCAGACGCCACTAGTAGCAGGTTTTTAGTGGCGTGATGATTAGTTCAGTTTCTAGTGGCGTGGATGTTGAATGAAGCTAATTTTTAAAATGCTCGTGGCGCAGTTTTTTTTCGTACATCGAGGCCACCGGTAAGAAATATGAATGGTGTGGTTCTTAACATCGAGGCCACTGGTAACAATTTTTTATTAAAAAAAGATTTCATTTCTAAATTTCATCCATTTAGCCGAATTTATTTGTAAAATTCATACATTTAGCCAAATACACATGTACTCCCTCCGTCCGAAAATACTTGTCATCAAAATAAATAAAGTGGGATGTATCTAGTACATAGTTGGTACCTCTAGTTGTTGCCGCCGCTCCACTTGGCTCATACCTCATAGTGAGATCCTTGATCTCCTCTTGTGAAATTTCACTGCAAGCACTTGAATATTTGTTCCCTCGAGTACATTTCATATATTTAGCCAAATACATACATGCAGCCCATCCACTGGTACTACAAAAATGATCGCACTGTCATAATACATACATAGTTGACGCCTATAGTTGGCGCAGCTGCTCCACTTATTGGAGCATAGAGGAGATCCTTGATGTCCTCTTTTGTGGCATTTCACTGCAAGCACTTGAATTTGTGTTCCCCTCACTGCAAATATTTTGCAATTCTTTAGATTGAAATTACAATGATACAAAGGTTCGTATCACTAAGAATTACAATGATATCTCTTGAAAACATCTTCGTGATATCAATCTCTGCTAGAAGAAATACTCCAAAGACTTTAGTAAAAAGGTTGTGATTAGGCGGGAGCAACGATGTTGTCACCCGTTCACTCGCATGAACACTACCAAGCCCCTATCAATAATAGTTTTGAAAGCGTCTTGAGTCGCCCATCCAGAAAGATGGGAAGCCTTGATCGATGAATGCACTTGGGTCGGATCTGATCCCTAGAAGTGCATGTTGTGGAATAACAATACATTCACCACAATTTCGACCAAATATTTCACCTACACCAAGAAACATATCAACAAAAAAAGGTTGACACACCAACATAAACTCACCAGAAGTACTTCATAGAAAAAAAAATACGAGCGAGCGGCAAAGTACATGCAAGAAAAAAAACGCGAGCGAGTGGGAGTTGGGCCAGTTCAATTAGCGACCTTGAACTCGCACACCCAACGCGATTGGGCACTTTCCACACATCGCGGGTCGCTAAACAGGAGCTCCCATCTGACCACCCACTGGGTCACGAACAAGGCGACCTCCCACCGGGTCAACCATGTAGCACCTATAGCGAGCTACTGTGGCGGTTGATTTTTGCAAAACCATGAAATAAATTATTTTAAAAGGATTGAAATTATATTGAAAATTTGAGAACCTTTTTATGCGAACATGCTTTTGGAACATGAACATTTTTTAACACGGACACTTTTTTTTAAACGTTTGGACATTTTTGAAAAGCACAAACTAGGTTCAAAATTCCAAACGTTTATTATTATTATTTTTAAAACTGTAATTTTTTAATACTTTTTGTAAATCCTATTTTTTTTTAAATTCCTGTGGAATGAAATTTTTTTAAAATAGAAACCGAAAAAATGGCTAAGGAAAACAAAAAAAGAAACCAAACCGGTAAAGTGGAACCTTCCAGAAGGTTCCCAATATCGGGCTTTCCAGCCACCGCAAAATACTTGCTACATGCTGCAGCCTTGTGCGTTTGCCTGCCTGTACCAAAGGAGATTCCTATTTATCGCTTAGTGCGCCGGTTAACGGCTTAACCGTCCGGGGCGTGGTGCCTCGGGAGCTCCTAATCGGCGCTGTATGCGCCAGATCCAGAACTCGCGCCCGCAGCAGCTTAGTTTTGGGCCGGCCCATTTACAAGAGCTGGGCGCTCACCTGCTCCTAGCGCTCGACTCGCGCTGCACAGTCGCCCGCTCGCTCTCGCTCTAGCGCTGTTAGTTTTGCGCCGGCCGTCGCGCGCGGAAACACCAGCCTGTTATTCGTTTTTTTTCATGTTTTCTGTTTTTGTTTTTTGCTATCTTTTTTACATGTGTTCATACTTTAAAATATTTTAAATATATATATTACAGAAAAGACTCTTCAGAAAACAATTTTGATTTTTAGAATAAGTATTTAAAAATCGTGAACAAGTATTTGAAACATGTTGAACATATATATAAAAATATTGAACAAGTATTTGCAAAATATTGAACAAGTATTTAAAAAATATTGAACATGTATATAAAAAATTTCAAAAAGTATTTAAAAAATGTTGAACAAGTATTTTAAAATATGTTGATCATGTATATAATGTTGAAAAAATATTTCAAAAATATTGAACACGTATTTTAGAAAAAACTATTGATCATGTATATAAAATGTAGACTGGAAAACAACAAGAAACAAAGAAAACCCAAGAAAATGAATACCGAAAAAGAAACAAAACAACCCAAACGAAAATTTTGACCATGTATTAAAAAAATATTAGTCTCGTATTTGAAAAATATCAATCAAGCATTTGAAAAATGTTGAAAAATGTGTATAGACAAAATGTTGACCCCATATTAAAAATGTTATCCTTGTATTGAAAAAGTGTTAAACTTGCATTAAAAAAATGTTATTGACATATACAAAAAACATAGAATGAAACCAAAGAAATGAAAAAGAAACACAATAAATCAAAGAAAAAAAGCTGAAGAAACTAATGGAAATAATAGGAATACGGAGAAGAAAAAAATAGAAATCGAAAAAATATGAAGAAAACTGAATAAAACAGAAAAAATGGAGAGGAGAAAAGAAAAGAAAAAGAATAAAAAGAAATCGAAGAAAAAATAAGAAATAGAGAGAAGAAAAGAAATTGAAAATCAGTAAAAAAAATGTAGAATGAAACAAAGAATAACCAATGAAAAAAAAGTCTGAAAAAATAAATAAAAACCCGACTCTTTTGCCTATAAGGCCTTGTACAATGCAATGTGCTTAGGAGAGGTGCTTGGAGAAACAAACCAGGCTTTTCTTAAGCATTGTTGCTCATTTGTGCAAGGCAGACGCTTAAGTAGTCTGCGCCCTGGTACTAAACATGAACGTAGCAGTAGCCCAGTGGCTAGCTTCGCTACACAACATCGCGGAGACTCAGGTTCGGATCTTGGGATCCCTCGATAGGGACCTCGTATTGGGAGCGTGGGGCGTTGAGAGGAGCGGTAGCGCGGGGAGCCCCTATTGAGGGCTTTAAGCGCCGCTGAAGTCAACCGGCGCCTACAGCAAACGCCAAGTGGGCCGGCCCATCAATGCACCAAAGCAGAAACTGTTTCGCGAAAAAAAGACCCGCAAAAACTTGCAAGTACGAGGGCGCGAACTCGCTTCGTTACTTCAAAAGATGAATCTATTCACCAGTCAGCCACTAGACCTCTGTGACAAAAAGTAACGCGAACACTTAAAGAACTACAGCGACCACGTTATTCATTATCCTATACAACTTACATTTTTATATTTTTGATGAAACAAACTATATCCAATTTTGAAAAAAAAAGTCCACGTAATGGAAAAGTTCATCAAATTTGATAAGAAAGATTCATCTATTAGACAAAATTTGCCAATTTTGAAAAAAATTCACAAAATGTGAAAGAATTTTATCAATTTTGGAATAAAAAGATAATAGAATTTCGAAAAAAGTTCATCGAATTTTGAAAAAAGTTCTTCAAACTAAAAAAGTTCATCAAATCTTAAAAAAGTTCATTGAATTCGAAAAAAGTTCATCGGATTCAAAAAAATATTCATCGAATTTGAAAAAGATCATTGGTTTTAAAATAAGTTCACCGAAGCTATAAATAAGTTCACCCATTTTCAAAAAAGATCACGAAATTTTGAAAAAAGTTCACAAATTTGAAAATAAGCTCCTCAATTTGAAAAAAAGTTCTTCGAATTTAAGGAAATGTCCATCAAATTTAAGGAAATGTCCATTGAAAATAAGTTAATTGAATTTGAAAAAAGTTCATCAATGTTAAAAAAAAGTTCATCAAATTTTTAGAAGTTCATTGAGCATGAAAGAAATCATCAATTGTTAAAAATATTTCACTAAAACAACTCCATTGATTTTGGAAATAAAATATCATCAATTTATAAAAACAACATCATCGATTTGGAAAAATTTGACGCATGGAAGAAAATAAAGAACATGAAAAATCGCTGAGGGTGGAAACATGGAAGAAGAAAAAAACTGAAACAGAAAATGGAAGAAAGGTAAATGAAAAAACAACAGAGAAGCGAGAAATAAAACTAAAAGAGAGTTGGAGCTCAACAGATCTTGCTTTGTAGCGCTGTGGTTGTTCGAACGAAGTGTGATGAAGAGGTCGCCAGATCGAATCCTCGCGAATCAAGAAATTATAAAAATATTTGTGAATACAAAAAATGTTCACGAGTACAAAAAATGTTCACAATTGAATTTTTTTTTGAAATTTCTAAAAACATTCATGGTTCACGAGAATGTTCACGAATTTAAAAAATGTTCACTATTTTGGAAAAAAAATTCAAAAATTTTCAAAAAGGTTCATGGTTTTTAAAAAATATTCACAAATTTGTAAAAAATATTTACGAGACTAGAAATGTTCCCGAATTTAAAAAATGTTCATGTTTTCGAAAACTGCTCACACTTATAAAACATGTTCACCAATTTAATTTTTTTTGAAAATTGGAAAAACAATGTATAAAAATGAAAAAGGAAAAAAGAGAACAAAACAGAAAATAAAAATGAAACAGAAAAAAACATATAAAAGAAAAAACAGAAGAAAAAATTGCGGGACCTCGCACCCCACACGGGCCGGCCCAGAAGTGCGTAGGGGAGCTTGGGGGGCGGGCGTTACGGCTCTAGGGGCCGCCCAGCCCGAACAGCTCGGCCCGAAAAAGCCCGGCCTGATGCTGCTCCAGGGCCGGGCCTGGGACTATGTTTTGAGCCCGTAGACTAGGTCGGGCCGGGCCTGGGCCTGGGACTAGGTTTTGAGCCCGTAGACTAGGCCGGGCCGGGCCTGGGCCTGCTGTTTCTGCCATTTACTAAAGAGGCCCGGCCCGAGTCCCGAGGCCCTGTGTGTTTTTTGCTGTGACGGGCGGGGCTCGGGCCTGAGTTTTCTACCTTGGGCTTGGTCAGGCCCGGCCCGAAGCCCGGCCCTGCCCGGTGGATGGCCTGGTCTACTCTCGATATAGCTGTTGAGCACACCGGTCTCCCTCGATCAATGTTGTGTGGGCCAACCCATTATGACGTTTCGATTGTAGTTTATTCGCTGCTTTTCCAGATCAGTTTTGTGAAGCTTTGGGTACGTTTTTCTTACTTTTTTGTTCGTTTTTTACTCTTTTTCATTTTTCACTTATGTTTTTCTTTTATTTTTTCACCTTATTTTACTTTTTATTTACTTTTTCTTTTTCCTCTTTTCTGGAGGTTCCTATTCGGTTTTCTTTTGTTTCTTATTTTTTTCAAGTTGGCTTTTTCTTTTCTTTTTCAAGAATGGTTGAACTTTTTTTTCTCAATGAATTTTTCTTAATCCTTGAACTTTTCCAAAATCCTTGAACCATTTCGAAATCTGAACTTTCTAAAATAATTGATAAATAGATTCACAGTTTTGAACTATTTAGAAAAAAACTCAAATTAAATAAAATTTGATTAAAATTCGTGAACTTTTTGCAAAATTGATGAACATTGTTTTTGAATCAATGATTTTTTTTCCAAATTTTAGAACTTTATTTGCAAAGTCAATGCACTTTTTTAAGAAAAACTGTGAACTTTCTTTCACAATTGATGAACTATTTTTTTATATTTGATCAATTTTGTTTCGAAATTTGTGAATATTGTTTCAAAATCCGGTGAGAGTTTTAATTTCATGAACTTATTTATCAAAATTGATGAACTTTTTTGAATTCATGGTTTTTTAAAAAAAATCTGTGAACTTTATTCAAACTTTTGAACCCTTTGTCAAAATTGATGTTTTTTTCAGATTTGTGAACTTTTTTTCAAAATTGTTGAACTTAGTCCAACCTTGTGATTTATTTAAAAATATTAATTGAATTATTTTTTCAAATTTGATGAACTTTTTTTGAAAGCGAGGAACTTTTCAAAAGTTTGTGATTTTTAAAAAAAAATCTGAGGTTGATCAATTTTTTTTGAATTCACAAACTTCAATGAAATTTTGCTAAGTTTTTTGGATTTCTTAAATTCATAGTTTTTTTAAGTCAAAGGTTGATCAGTCAATTGGTCAACTGCTTACCAACGAACCAAATGCAAATGGTCCGGCCCATTGCTGCAACCTATTGGGTGCCAGATCGGCGTGCCGGGGCATAAGGTGCCGACTAGGAGCTCTCTGGATGGAATGAGTGTCAAATAGAACACACGGTTCTCTTCAGTGCCTTGCCGAATTTAGTGCTCTTGCGCACATTGGGCACGGCCCATAGTCTCCTGCTTGTTGGACCTTCTTGGTCAGCTCGCATGTTGAAAATTTAGTGCTCTTGCGCACATTGGGCATAAGCTGCCTATTTTTATTTGAAAATTTTGGTGAAATAAAAATAATAATTTGCGTGTTCCAATTTTTTTGTGAATATGAAGAAATATTTATGAATTTAATAAATGTCCATGAATTTAAAAAACAGTCATGGATTTAAAAAAGCTCATGAACTTGAAAACATATTCTAGGGGACTCATCGAGTTCTCTGACGACAGGGAGTAAGCGTAGTTTGAGTTCATTTTATGCAGTTTATTTTGTATGCCTAGTATGTAGTTTGTTAAATGTCACATTTGGTTGTCCTATGTTTATATCTATCTATCTACTAAATTATTATGACCTGCGTGTGTGTTTGTATGAATTTTAAGTTCTACGTACTTCCTCCGTTCAACAGGAGATGCTCTTACGTTGCTTATTTATGAACAGAGGTAATAAAAAAATGAACAAACATGTTCATGAACACATGAGAGGTCAAAATACTCAAGTCCAACTGGAGATGATCTTACGTTGGTGTTTTTCCACTCACGAACGAAAGATTTGCGATAACGATTTCTAGTTTATCACCACATATTCCATAACATGGTGATTGGTGAAGCTTGTACTGAGGACTGAGTACTGGCATACTGCTGTGCATCAGTCGTTAACTGCGAAATTGACTGCTACTGCTGCACTGGGCTGCCCGGAAGTGGACCGACAGAGCAGCCTTGCTGTCCTGGGCCTGAAGCGGGAACGGACGCCGCGACTGTACGGCCAGATTGGGTCCAGCGGTCCGTACTTTGGACCGAGCTAGGTGAGCCTGCCGCCGCGGCTTGCGGCTAAATTTCATGTTTTGACTCTTTTTCAATACTTGATCGAGATTTGACCCTATCTTGCAAAAAATTCGGGATCTGACCCTATTTTTATCGTCAGAGTCCATGGCGGTAGCGTATAATAGCCTACCGCCAAGGTCCCTGGCGGTAGAGTTGCACACCATACCGGAAAAATGTCCTAATTATGGAACACACTGTATGCTCGCATCTACCGCCGGACACAGTGTACAGCCTACCGCCAGCCTGTTTGGCAATAGGGATGTTTTCTACCGCCAAGGTCCCTGCAGGTAGGCTGTTACATCCTACTGCCATGGATCCTGGCGGTAGCAAAAGGGCCAAATCCCGAAATTTTTACAAACTAGGATCAAATCTCGATTAACTTTCAGAAAAGGGTCAAAATATGAAATTTTGCCGCGGCTCGCCGACTCGCCCAAACTTGGTAATCTCGTGGAGTGGACCGGCCGGGGACATGGCTGGCACCGGGCAGTAGGAAAGAAAAGGACAACTAGGAGGCCAAGAGCGAAGTTTTGGTGGACGGGGACATTGGAGGACTTTCTTTCAAATGATTCAAAAATGATATTTTCCAAGTTATAAAAAAATCAAAAACAATTATGTGAAAACATATACATATTCACGACGGATCTGTAAAATTTCGTTAAAAAATATTATGATTTGCAAGCTGCACAAAATGAAAATCCGGCCCAGCAAACAAAAAAAATGGCCCATTTTCATGTACGCATTTTCTTTTTTGTATATGTCACGTATGAAAGTGTATTGTCATGAAATTTTCCCTGAAAGTGTTATACGTGTATTTGTGTATGTACAAAAAGTTTTGATTTTTTATGTTGAAATATGTTTTATAAGTCCTTCCCTGTGCAAATCCAATGATTTGAATAGTATCCTTGCTACTGTGCAAATCCAAAATATAACCTAATTTAACCATAATTATACTAAAGACATGAATACTACATGAACATGCGCGCAGTAGGGCTCCCAACGTGACTCAACCACGTTCTAGCTCTCGCTAACTAACCACTCCCACCCCACCTCATTCCCAGCTGACCCATCGACACATTGCCAATTGAGCACGAACCATGCGAGGTCGCACTAGTGCAGAAAGGCCCAGCCGTGACGTGCAAAAAAGTCCATCACTAGCGAGCGAGGCTCTCAGGAGTGCCCGCCACTGCTAACATGTCAACAGTGGCGGGCAGGTCGTCCACCACTGGTAGAACATTTTCAGTGGCGGTTTGTGCTTAGTGCCAGCCTTGCTTATACTAAAAAGGGATATATAACTTCGATTCAAGCAATTTATGTACATGCAGACGATTTGATTGACTCTGCCCCTGCCACAACATTTGCACATTTGGATGCTACTACCATACTTTTCAGAGGAGTAGCTTCTAGGGGTATTTATCCAACAGTAGATCCTTTAGATTCAACCTCCGCGAATAGCAATGGCGGGCCTTCGTCTACGACCGCCACAGTCGTGTGGAGTAGAAGTGTCTAGCCCTTTTTATGCCTGCAACTGGTGGCAATCCAATCCTAGAGGAGAAACGTTAGCGTTTTTCGCTTCGGTGGCATCGTTTTAATCACGCAATTGCAGGATTTTGCACATGATCGTCACATTGCATTACATATATAAAATATTGTCTCGACATTCAGACATTCATCCATATGCAAATAACACATTACAATGTGGACACAATAATTAAGAGAATTAGTGAAGCAAACCTAGTAAGAAGTGTAGGGCAACAAACATGTCTCATCACATAATTAACAGTTTCACAAGTTGTTTAAAGGAGTCTATATACCAACTTGGGACATCGGCAATCGATGAGAACAAGTCATCCATGCCCTTCGAGTTCTTGGCTTTGCAGTTGGGGTTGTCGTTTGTTGTCTGGCTCTGGCTTGAAGTGGAACTTCTTGTCCTACCTGACAACCTCCCTATTGATGATCCTTGCCAACACCTTGTGGAGGTGCTCATGCTCTCTTGAGAATCCCCCTATCTACATCTCACTCTCCTTCTCCTCGGACCACTGGGTGATTTTGCTATGATCTTTCAAAAATTAGAATGAGCGTAAAAAGTCGTGCATGAGGGCCATGACATAGTAGCCACACCTTTGGGAGGTTTGGACATTTGGTTCTTGGTAGCAACAATAGCTGGTGATGAACTTGAATTCTGAATGTTGTGTCATATTTTCCTGCTATTATTATACATGAATAGAGCAACATTTAGAACTTCCTTCAATTTGGTCCAAGGCTTTTGAGGGTCTCTCTTTGAATCAAAGAAATAAGCCCGGCCCTCCACCGGCAATAGTCAGGTATATTGTTTCAGCATAAAGGAGTGGCCTACTTATGTTTCAAAGTATGGCACGAGATAGGTGTCCATCTGCGGATGATTCAGAATCATGCACCGGAAGAGGTAGTCTGCGATGAATTTCTGGCCATCTGTGGGTTCCATGCTGTTCCAGTGCATATAATAAGGAACAAGTAAGGCCACATTACTATGCCGGAGTCGGGGATCTGAAGCTTGATCAAGTGCCCAAAGTCTCATTAAGACATAAGAGCTTTATCAACCTCCATTGGTGCTGGCAAATTGGCAGGTTGATCCTCCTCCGTTGATGGCAAAATATCTTGGACTATGTCTGCGGCGCTGACAAGGCAGAATAGGGGGTCAAGCTTCGTGAAGGTGGAATTGTTGTCATTACCAGAGGATATGCGGGGAATCTCCTCTATATCACTCAGTCGCCACTTAAGCAGGTGGCCCCGAGTCACTTGTCATCACTTAATGATGCCCTCTTCGGGGTGATGAGGCAACAATCATGCTTTAAAGCCCGTCTTTACCTCCAGCACCTCCACCCTTGTCATGTCCAATGGCAGGACGACCCCGTGCATCATTCTAGTGCCATCGGTAAACGGGATGACTTGCCCCTGGCAATTCTTGTCATCATGATGTCCATGTTGGCAAGCAGCCAACAAAAAAAACCGCGATGATCGTGGCTCCTGGCTGCTACTAGAAATATGCGTCTGGGGAAGACCCGGCGCCGTGCGGCAACGTTTCAGCTAATCTCTTTTGCACGGCCACATCTATAGTGAGTGCAAGATGTTCTTGCACTTTGGCTGTGCCTTGTCATCATACCTGGTTTTCCTTCTGACCTTTTAAAGTTCTTTGCTTTCGGGATACACATCCTCCCACCTGGCATTCCCCATGCCCAACGCACGCGCATCCTTTGGCGTTCTCTTGACTTGGATGCCCTCATTGATTGCCCGGGTAAGAGGGTCGTAATACTTATGGTCATGAGGAGAATCTTGTTTCTTTAGATCATTTATGAACAAAAAAGGTTGTAGGGAGAATCGGCGCAAGCCTAGATTGAAAGAAAAAAATTGAACAGACAACAACTAGGCCGAGGCGTAAGGCAATCGATTGTAGTATTAATCAGCTCGGCCCAAGCCAATCTGTCAACTAGGCTGACACTCGGACGTATGCCCTCCAGCCGGTCTCGCCAACAGCACCCAGACAGGGGAGGCGTAGGGGTGACGTGGGAACTGCAACGGTCGAGTAGCTTAACGATGGACTTCAAGTGTAGTTATAGCTTCCATTACCAGTAACTGTTGTAGTTATGCTCATTCAATTCCCTTGTAACGTGGCATTTATGGGCCGAGGCGCACTCTATATAAGCCTCTCCTCAGCTACATGGCAAGGGTTCAACACCCATTGTAATCATACACCCCAAGAGAAAGACACAATCCGCCGGGCACGAGACGTAGGGTTGTTACCTCTCCTAGAGGGGCCCGAACTCGCCAAATCCGAGTGTACACCTGTGCCATAGCTAGGCTTCATCACTTTTTCATACCCCTAGTACTCACTGTTAGGTTCGTTGCCTCGACACCACCTGTCCACCCGTGGCCACCATCGCGGCACTGCCAGAAACCACTTTTAGGGGAAGTTTTTGCAGGAAATGAGAAAATAACTCACCTGAGAACTTCCACTAAATTTTATGGACATTCTTTAAAAACTACTTTTATGGGAAGTTTTTTTGGACACGGAGTTGCCTCGCCAAATATAATAAATCGGGCGACACACTACAGTCTACATTAGTGATATGATATATTAAAAAACAATACATTAGTGGTATGATTTGGCAACAACATGTGTGCTCCAACCCAAGGTGTTATCTTATCTGTGGAAAATCTTAGCATCTTGCACACATTTGCACTCAAAGTTTGAATACAAACCCGAGGTTGTGAACCAAACATGAATTCTGAGAGGGTTCTTTGCTCGCCGCTGGCAGCAGAGGGTCGTGCTTATTATTGTGAATTGGATCCGGCATTCACTTCATTCGGTCGCTTCCCTTCGTTGTGTCATCTCTATCTTCTTCATCGACTCAGCTAACAACCTCTTCTCTACACATTGATTCGCATTGATGGTTTTGTTGACTCGATGGTTGTGCTCTCAAGGTGAGCTAGGTACTGTTGGGGAACGTAGTAATTTCAAAAAAATTCCCGCGCACACGCAAGATCATGGTGATGCATAGCAAAGAGAGGGGAAGGTGTCGTCCACGTACCCTCGTAGACCGTTAAGCGGAAGCGTTATGACAACGCGGTTGATGTAGTCGTACGTCTTCATGATCGACCGATCCTCAGTACCGAACGTACAACACCTCCGCGTTCAGCACACGTTCAGCTCGGTGACGTCCCCCGAACTCACGATCCAGTAGAGCTCGAGGGAGAGTTTCGTCAGCACGACGACATGATGACGATGTTGATGAAGCTACCGACGCAGGACTTCGCCTAAGCATCGCTACGATATGACCGAGGTGGATTATGGTGGAGGGGGGCACCGCACACAGCTGGGAGAGATCAATGATCAACTTGTGTGTTCTAGGGTGCCCCCCTGCCCCCGTATATAAAGGAGCAAGGGGGGAGGCCGGCCGGCCCCTGTAGGGCGCGCCAGGAAGAGTCCTCCTCCTCCTAGTAGGAGTAGGACTCCCCTTTCCTACTCCTACTAGGAGGAGGAAAGGAAGGAGGAGAGGGAGAAGGAAGGAGAGGGAGGAAAAGGAGGAAAGGGGGGCCGGGCCCCTAGTCCAATTCGGTTTGGGCTAGGGGGGCTGCGCGCCCTGCCTCCTCTCTTCCACCACTTGGCCCATGATGCCCATTACTTCTTCCTCGTATTCCCGTAACTCCCCGGTACCCCGAAAAATACCCGAATCACTCAGAACCTTTCCGATGTCTGAATATAGTCGTCCAATATATTGATCTTTACATCTCGACCATTTCGAGACTCCTCGTCATGTCCCCGATCTCATCCGGGACACCGAACTATCTTCGGTACATCAAATCACATAAACTCATAATACTGATCGTCACAGAACTTTAAGCGTGTGGACCCTACGGGTTCGAGAACTATGTAGACATGACCGAGACACGTCCCCGGTCAATAACCAATAGCGGAACCTGGATGTTCATATTGGTTCCTACATATTCTACGAAGATCTTTATCGGTCAAACCGCATAACAACATACGTTGTTCCCTTTGTCATCGGTATGTTTCTTGCCCGAGATTTGATCGTTAGTATCTCAATACCTAGCTCAATCTCGTTACCGGCAAGTCTCTTTACTCGTTCCGTAATGCATCATCCCGCAACTAACTCATTAGTCACATTGCTTGCAAGGCTTATAGTGATGTGCATTACCGAGAGGGCCCAGAGATACCTCTCCGACAATCGGAGTGACAAATCCTAATCTCAATCTATGCCAACTCAACAAGTACCATCGGAGACACCTGTAGAGCACCTTTATAATCACCCAGTTACATTGTGACGTTTGGTAGCACACAAAGTGTTCCTCCGGTAATCGGGAGTTGCATAATCTCATAGTCATAGGAACATGTGTAAGTCATGAAGAAAGCAATAGCAGTAAACTAAACGATCAAGTGCTAAGCTAACGGAATGGGTCAAGTCAATCACATCATTCTCCTAATGATGTGATCCCGTTAATCAAATGACAACTCATGTCTATGGCTAGGAAACTCAACCATCTTTGATCAACGAGCTAGTCAAGTAGAGGCATACTAGTGACACTATGTTTGTCTATGTATCCACACATGTATTATGTTTCCGGTTAATACAATTCTAGCATGAATAATAAACATTTATCATGATATGAGGAAATAAATAATAACTTTATTATTGCCTCCAGGGCATATTTCCTTCAGGTACGACGGTCTAGTAGAGCTCGGAGCTCTCCCTTGAGGTCATGTCAACAAAATTTTCATCAAAGATCTATGATGAGTGTGCTCATCGCCGACGGTGTAGTGCCCTATGATCGAAGGCGAGGGGGATCCTTTTGGTGGTGAAATAGGATGTCTTCATTGTGCCCATTGATTAAAAACAGAATTAGAAACTAGCATCGAAAGAATTTTGAAGACGAAATGGAAATGAAATGTAGTAGCTGGCAGGACAGATTGCTTCCCAGACTCCCAGTGGGAGCAGAGTTACACTAATACAATCCTCCCTGACTGTTAGTCCGAATTTTATGATGTCCTTTTATGGACTCCCTGTGGGTGTTAATAAAGGAATGTACTTCTTAAGAGCTAGACTTTTGTGGAAGGAAGAAACTAATCAAAAGAAATATCACGTGGTTAAAAGGGCTGAAATTTGTAGGCCTTTAGGAATTCAAAACCTTCCTTCGATGAATCAGACTCTCCTACATAAATGATGGTGGAAGATTTATAATACCTAGGGGATGGCAAGAAATTCTTACAAACAAGTATATATGTGAAAGATCAATGGCTGATTGGGATTAAACCCATGCCAGCTAACTCACAATTTTGGTTTGGTTTCCTCAAACATAAAGAACACTTCTTCTCTGTCTGCCATTACATTGTTGGGAATGGAAAAAATGTGAAGTTCTGGAAAAAATGTTGGGTAGGGGACAAACCCCTCAAGTCTAACTTCCCCCGGTTATATAATATTTGCTTTGATAAAAATATCTTAGTGGTTGAGGTTTTTAGCAAAGGTTTAAACACTATCCAATTTAGGAGGACTTTATTGGGGGGGGGGGGTACTCTAGAGATTTGGAATCATATTAAAGAAGTGTGCGAGGAGATTGAACTATCTGATAAAAAATGACACTAATGGAGTCTCTTTCCCTCATAATTCCTTTGAGAAAGGAAATCCTACCTCGAGTGAAGATCTGTATGTGCATAGTGCTTAGAAATAGTATCCTAGCCAAAGATAACCTGATGGAGAGGCTGGATTGGTAACTCAACTGCCCTTTTTTGAGACAAAGATGAGTCAATTGATCATATTTTCATGAGATGTTTTATATCAAGGATGCCTTGGAATATTTTAAAATGTGCTTTAACCTTCTTGATATACCTGAGATAGTCAAGCTTTGTTTGATAATTGGGTTGTCAAGATTAAATCTAATGAATAGTGTTTAATGATATCAGAGGTGTCTGCTTTTTTCTGGACAGTTTGAAAATTGAGAAATAGTGTGGTGTTTGATAATCTTAAGATCACTAATCCTTGTGTTCCTGTTAATATCATTGCAAGATTCTTAATGATTGGATTATTCTATAAATAAAACAAGAAGATGAAGAAATGTTGAAGTGGGGAGTAGGAATGTTCGAACTTCTAGCAAGTGAAGTTTTTCGTGCGGTTCATGGACGTAGGATTGGACTAAACAGGATCCAGTAGTGAAGGAGTAGTTGCCCTTTTGGTCTTGTTCTTGTTAGGTCTTTTGGTTGACTGATTGTTAGGAGTCTAGTTGGTTCCAGTTGGGTGTTTGAGAGGTGGCATCTGAATTGCTGCTTAAGATTTCTTGGGTGTTTGTCTTATGATGCTTTGAGGATCCGACTTGTGGATTCCCATATATCATAAGGTTTATCCCTGTGCGCCCTTGAGCCTAGCTAGTCTCCTTGAGATGGTCTCTCTGCTTTGCTCCAATTCTACGATCACGGATGAGGGCTCCCATGACTCCAAGTTGTGCTCCAATTTTACTTGATATTTGCTTGTTATAATGTGTTGTTCTTTCTCATTTCACCGCAACGTACCGTTTGATGTGTTGTGTTTGTGCGTTGCGGTGTTTGTCACGGTTGGCTGTTAATAAGAGCTAAGTAACAATTAATTTACCACATGGTGTATGTGGTAAGCAACCTCAAAACAAACAATGTGAAGAAAAAAAGTAATAATTATTTTAAATCCGGACGATAGCCTTCAAACACCGTGGTAAGAGCAACTTGCCTGCTTCTACTTCGGGTGGTAGCGACCTGCTGTGTTGGGCCTGAAGCGGGAGCGGACGCGGCGACCACATTGATCGATAACAGACTCTTGGTTTGGCCATGCCAGACTGCATCGAAGGCTCCCTGGGACCGAGCTAAATTTGCCGGCCTCCTCCCCTATCCATTGCCTGTACTACTTGTAGACCCGGGTCCTTCCGCGGACGGACATCTGTACGATTCGGGCTTCAATTCGGTCCTGAAAATGCATCCAAATTCGATTTCAAATACCTACCAACCAGAAGGATGCATCGTCAGGGATGTGCGGCGTGCCCTCTGGAGTGAGATCGATCACGGACACACGCATGCATGATCAAGGAGCTCAGGCGCGTGCTTCTGCTCTTCTCACTGTGCGATCGTGAATGCGGACGCCTTCTGTCATCCGTCCATCCGTCTCATCAGGCCGACCTGGCCGGCTTTCGATCGTCGCGAGATCCCGGGATATGACGGATCGATCCAGCCGCGCGCGCCTGGGCCATGATCTATCTACGATCGACGAGTAATTTAACATGGCTAGCTGTGACAGCTACTACGTTCGTACGAGCGCGACACTGCCGCTCGCTGTGCGATCGACTGGATGGTCATATAGGTCCCGGGCCGGGCTCCCGGTCGACCTCCATCCATCTCACGACGACGGTCCCGTCCGTACGTATCGGTGTCATGCAGCTGCTTCCAGCGCCAGCAGGATGGACCGACTGTATCGCTTCACCTGCGTACGCGCGCCTCGGTAGCGTCTAGGTCTAGCCTAGGGTTTTCTCGGAGTATATACAAGACCGACGTGCTCGCAATGCACTGGGCGTACGTATACACCGGGATGCCAGCCGGGCACACGGCTTAGGCTGCACACTCGGCTTACTGAGGTGCCACATGACACCTCCGTTAAGCCGAGTACCCGTGAAGTGACACTCAGCATACATGGCTTAGCCCGGTCCAAATGAAGCCGAGGAGCGTAAGCCGAGTGTTACACTCGCACTAGTAGAAAAAGGCTCAAATGTGAGCCACATTAGTCCTGATTTGAATATGAGCCGGCACTAATGTGTCCATTAGTGCCGGTTCCAACGGCTAGGCGGGAGGAGATCTTCAGTACCGGTTCGGAACGAACCTTTAGTACCGGTTCATGACACGAACCGGTACTAAAGAGGCAGGGGCCCGGCCAGCCCCTTTAGTACCGGTTTGTGGCATGAACCGGTAGTAAAGAGGTTGTGGCAGAATGTTTTTAGTCCCACCTCGCTCCCGTAGCAAGATTTTTACCACCTTAAATATGTTACTTTTCAAATCATCACAAGCGCTTGGTCTTCATTGAACACTATGTGTAGAATTTGTGGTCACAATATGAGTCTTCACCGGTTTCTAAACCGTTGAGGACTCATGTTGACAATTCAGATTGTATACAAAAAGATAATTGATAATCAATGTATTTTTGATGTATATTTTTACATGTTTACGCCCTCACATGTATAATCAATGTTTTTTAAACTTATTTGAACTTCAGACTTTTTTGTGTTCAATATGCAGCATTCAAAGCGACGTCATCAATTTCGAACACGTTCTGACATTATTTACTGTTTTTCAGTCATTTACCGATTTGTTTAGAGAGCTAAATGACCGTGAAATTGAAAATCATTACAAAATGAACTCTGAAAATGTTGAAATTTGGCATGGTATCATCATTTCACCCGCATAGCATGTGCAAAAGAGTAGAGAGGGTCACGGCAAAAACTGGACGCACTTCGTGTACAAACTGGACAATCTCTTTCGGAGTATCAGGGTTTCAGACGAGAACTCATCTGTTACACGGGCACTTCATTTTTTTAAACTTATTTGAACTCCAGACTTTTTTTGCGTTCCGTATGCACCATTCAAAGCGACGTCATCCATTTCCAACATGTTCACATCATTTGCTGTTTTTCATTCATTTACCGATTTGTTTAGAGAGCTAAATGACCGTGAAATTAAAAATCACTACAAAATGAACTCTAAAAATGTTGAAACTTGGGATGGTATCATCATTTCACCCGCATAGCATGTGCAAAAGAGTAGAGAGGGTCACGGCAAAAACTGGACGCACTTCGTGTACAAACTGGACAATCTCTTTCGGAGTATCAGGGTTTCAGACGAGAAATAAATGGAAGAAAATAAATAAAGCAGAAAAGAAAAAAACTTTAGTACCGATTGGTGGTTCCAATAGGTACTAATGGGTGGGTCTTTGGTACCGGTTGGAGCCAAGAACAGGTACTAAAGGGGGCCGTTTCCCGCCGCTTGACCTGGCCAAAATTGGCCTTTAGTACCGGTTGGTGCCTCCAACCGGTAGTAAAGGCCCCTCCTATATATATGGCACTTACGAAAATTTCAGTTTCATCGATCACCACTTCTTCTTCAACTGCTTCGCGCGAC
>NC_057802.1:579107947-579108602 GCF_018294505.1 Triticum aestivum | reverse complement strand
CCCGGCGCCCTCGCCGCCCCCGCCGTCTCGCGCCGCCGCCCCGTACTACGTCGCCGTCTCGATCGCGCCGTCAATATCGCCCTCGGCCCGCCGCCCGTCGTCGCGCTGTCCCCGTCGTCGCCCGTACGGCGCCGCCCCCCGGCCCGCTCGTACCCGCACACACACACACATACACACACATACACACACACTACACACACATGTACACACGCATACACATACGCACAGTACTACACACACATATTTTTTTACTTATTTTCTGTTTTCTATTGTTTAGATTAATGTTAGATGAATTAGATAGAAAAGTTGTTAAATATTAATGTCAATTGTTAGCTAGATGAATATAGAACTAGTTTATTTTTAGTAAATGCTTAGTTGAACTAGTTGAATTAATAGAACTAGTTTATTTTTAGTAATAAAATTTAGGTATATGAGATTATTTGAACTAGTTGAATTAATATAACTAGTTTATTTTTAGTAAATGCTTAGTTGAACTAGTTGAATTAATAGAACTAGTTTATTTTTAGTAAGAAAATTTAGGTATATGATATTATTTGAACTAGTTGAATTAATATAACTAGATTATTTTTAGTAAATACTTAGTTGAACTAGTTGAATTAATAGAACTAGTTTATTTTTAGTAAAAAAATTAGGT
>NC_057802.1:579067006-579107752 GCF_018294505.1 Triticum aestivum | reverse complement strand
AGAAAATTTAGGTATATGAGATTTGATGATCTAATTAAAATATTACTATATATAGCTACGTTATATATTTTAGAAAGAAAATTAATATAACTAGTTTATTTTTAGTAAATTCTTAGTTGAATTAGTTGAATTAATAGAACTAGTTTATTTTTAGTAAGAAAATTTATGTATCTGAGATTTGATGATCTAATTAAAATATTACTATATAGAACTAGCTACTTTATTTTAGTAAGAAAATTAATAGAACAAGTTTATTTTTAGTAAATGCTTAGTTGAATTAGTTGAATTAATAGAACTAGTTGAATTAATAGAAATAGTTGAATTAATAGAACTAGTAAGTGTTTAATGTTTCACCTATATGAACATAGGAAATGTCGTCTGAGGACGAAAAATATTTCATTATGTGCGAATACTGTGAAGACCAGCGCGGCCTGTGCGACAGAAATTTCCTTGTTGATGATAGGCGCTTCAGCATCAAACTGGATGAGACCTTCGAAGTGGATACAGTAAGTCACAATGACAAGTCTTTTTTGTAATTAAGCATGACTTATATATTCTTCATTTGCTTCAACTTATAATTTTAAATTTTCACTATTCTACTAGCGCATCCCCTGCCATGCAAGAATTTTTGTCTTGGATAACATAGGTTTCAATGCTATGGAAACTATGGAGGTAAAGAGACTTTACCTGAAGACCGAGCATGGTTATACTTTCAACGTCAAATTATACAATGCAGACACATACACCTATTTTGAATGCAAAACTTGGCAAGCACTATGCAAGGCTTATGCATTTGAGCCTGATATGGTTATCACCTTTGATATTCGTCCGGAAAATGATATTGAAGGTAATAGAGACATCTGGGTCGATGTGCAGACGCCTCCAGTTCTACCATTATGTGAGTTTCTCAACCATATTTATGTCTTTGATATTGTTTATTCAAAAATAGTTGACAACTAATTTCTATTGACAGCTTATTTCCATTCAAGCAAACATGTCCAGCGCTTGGTAGACAGGACCTACTACTGTCCCGGAGCTGAACTAAACTGCGAGGAGATAAGTCATTATGTTTCATGGCTTGAGGATCTTCATACTGTCAAGACAAATTTTCTTCCTCCACTTAGAAATGTTAGTACTCAAAACATGCGACCAATAGTGATCGTATTGAACTACGGTCACATCTATTTAGGAAAGATGGTAAGATTTTTACTATTTGTCCTCACTGCATCTTTTGCATACATTATTTTTGAAGCTAAACTCTCATTGCTAAGTATATTAATTACTATACGATGTTCTTCAACAGGGACTCCCGATTACAGTTGTGCCTCAGTGGATCGAGACTAAAGGTCGCATGTCAATGGTTAGCTTACGGCCAAGATATCCTACATTGCACATGAGTGCATTCAGGATTTCTAAAAGCGATGAATGCTTAATAGTGAAAGATTGGAGCAAAATTGTTAACGATCCCAGAGAAGTACTAGGGGCAGCAATCAGAAGCGCAACCCAGGATTAGGAGACAGGTTCATCTGCATGCTCCAGTATGATGAATCAGGAGAGCTATACATGTTCTATGCTATTTTACCTGAGAGAGAGCAACATGAGTGATTTAGCTAGTTCATGCTCTTAGTACTTGTCCTCTCATGTCCGTGTTCTTCGTCCTGAACTTAATCTCAAAGAGTGATTTGATTTTGTGGTGTTATGAACGCTTATAATATTATGACCATGTTGAACTCGATGATATCTTTGCTTCTGGTACAAGTGAATGTTTCTTCTTTAAGCTAGTGTTGGTGGTGATTAGATAGCGGTAATGACTATGATGATTAAATAGTGGTAATGATGACTATGATGATTTTTAGCTAGCTAGTATACTGTTGTTGATGATATGATGCAAGAGTTTTTATATTAATATGATGATGATGATGATGATGATGAGTTATTATATCATTTATGAAAGAAACCGCAGATTAGTTTCAGCTGGATGGATCCTAGCTAAGTGATCAAGTATATGCCATATCCATATTATACTTCATCACAGTGATCAAGTATAATATGGATATGGCATATACTTGATCACTTAGTTAGGATCCACATGCATCCAGACGAAACTAATCTGTGGTACTTTCACCTAATGATTTAACAACTCATTATAATGTAAAACAATCACTAATTTAAATTGAAAACACAAAATTAAAGGAAAACTAAAAAATAAAACCAAAACACCACCAAACATTTAGTACCGGTTGGTGTTACCAACCGGTACTAATGTCCTACATGCACCCGGGCCTGGCTTGTGCCACGTGGTGGCACGTTAGCGCCGGGTCGTGCCGAACCGGTACTAAAGGGGGGGACCTTTAGTCCCCACCCTTTAGTGCCGGTTACAGTACCGGCACTAAAAGCCTTTACGAACCGGGACTAAAGCCCGGTTCTGCACTAGTGTCGGCTTACGCTTCGCCAAGGTTAAATGGGGTTTCGTCGAGTATGTTTCGTGCTCTGCTCATTTATTTTTTCCTATAGTGATGTATCACTGACCATAGCATATGCATTATACGGAAATTCTATACCTACGAAGAGCCTATGAACAACCTACGTAACCTTCCATAAACACCTAAATTTAACTGGGGTGGGGCCCAGCTGCTAATCCTGGCACATTGATTTTGTTCCACCTCAGCTCGTAAGATAAACTAGCAAACATGCCCGTGTGTTGCAACGGGAAAAAAACAACTCTCACACGTCGTTTGCCCATTGAGCATGGCTAAAGACATCACCCTCACCCTCATGTCCATAACATAATAAACATGACTAATACCTCATCCTCGGGTCAACATCCTCCATTTTAATATAACACCAGACACATGTTTCCGCTTGTTGTCTTTGTCGTCCTCGTCGCCGCTGGTCGCATACCAGTTGTCTCTAACCAAGGTTGGCCAGGTCCAATAGTTGGATTGTTGAGCCGCCTTCGTGTCCGGCGAAGAGCAAGAGCGTTGAACAAAGTTTTTTTATCATCGAGCTAATATAATAGGAAAAAGCACTACAAACAATATATGTCCGTGTCATCATCTAAATTGATTAGTTTATGCCAATATACCATGAAACCTTGGTTGGACTCCTCATGCATTTTGACGGGAGTCACTGGACCAAGTGATACTGGTTGTACCTGAAGACGCGACAGGGAAAAAGATTCCTTCCATATCCCTAGTTTAATAAATTGAACTAAAACAATGCGTCAGGGTGGCATATTTCAAAATTTTGCCAAGTTTCATTAATAGGTATATATTAAAGCAATTTAGCTACATTACCTCCCAGGTCTTTAAAAAAAATCATGTTTTGAAAAAAGTTTGCCTTTTCAAATTTAAAGTTCAAAAAATAATTGTGTTTTTAGAATGTTTGCAATTTCGAAAAATAATCATAAGAGTACCTCCTATTTTATAAATTTTTTGTGTTTTAAAAAATACTCAGGTTTTAAAAAATTAAAAAGAGAAATATTGTTTTTTTAGTTCGAGTTTAATTTTTTTATTAAAAAATTTGCGTTGTCAAATATATTCACTTAAAAAACAAATATTTTCCTCTCAGTATTTCGCATGACTGTCCGCTTAATTTAAAATCTACGATGGTAATTGATCACCAACACTTGTTTAGTCTAGTGGCTAGCATTCTAATCGCTCCTGCCTGAGCAACATGGTTCGATTCCTCGCAACGTAGTATTTTTCTTGGAAACTTTTTTACTGGCGCGGGCTGTTGGTATGCTAATGGGCCGGCCCAGTATGGCCCTGTGCGTCTTATGATTTTTGTTCGGCAGAAAAGAATCGGGAGAACGATAAAACGCTCGCACGAGAAAACACCTTTGACGTACGAAAATTATTTAGGTCCCATCATAAACCAAAAAAACTGGAGAAACAATCCTCTCTTTAATATTTAAGATAAATTACGTACAGTTTGTACGTAGGTGTAGCAAGCTCTGCATTATATAACGGATGGTAAAGAATCAATTTTCTGTAGCAAAACAGCGTCCATATGCCAATATGGTTTTCGTGGCTTCTGAGGTCACCCGATGGAATCCCTTGGTGCTGAAGCCTCCCAATTATGCCAGACATGATGTGAGCCCAATCACTTCCCAAAAGATACACTATTCGTGGCCAATCAGCCCATCATTCACTCGCCCATCCAAAGTTACAGAATGATGGTGAGGATCTTTGTGCAGGTTGGTGCACAGGGGCTAGCTCCGAGCAAGACAAGGGGGCAGGATTGGGTGTGGAATGTAGTGAGATGGAGAGACATGAGTAGAGACGGGCCTGGTCTAGGCCACCCTATTCACTCATCTTTACTAATTTCTTTCTCTTCGATCACCACCTCCCTAGCTCCTCCCGTTTGCCCCTACCTAGTTCTTGCACTTGTCCCACCCTCTCACACCAACAAGTGTCAAGTGTGAGTCCCCAAGTGCCATCATGCCTTTGTCTCATGGCCACCCATGGTGATAAGAGTGGTGATGTGGCATTGGACCAGTTGCCAAAAACTACTACTGGTCACTAGTCACTAGTGAGGTTCATGAAGGATCTCCAGGGTTTTGATTCTTGAATAGACCATTTTTTATATTGTAACTCTTGGATGACTTTGTAGTATGTTGGATATTGTCCTTAGGTCTGACTTTTTTCATTGATCATTTTTATTTATCATGTAAGGAAACTCCAGGGAAAAGTGCGACACCATCCAAATGAGCAACCCATACAACTACCCTTATTTCAAGAATTTATTTGTGCACCAAGAAGCATGCACATCTGGTTATATGCAATGTAGTGGAGTTTATGACCCACACAAAGCATGTTGTAGGGTAATTTGGCTCACTAAGGCTATAACCTCTAGTAGCATCGGTCCCTTGATGATCCAAGCAAAAGACAGCACGGGAGATCAAAAGTTTACAACAACAGTGCATGCTCCTCATGGCAAAAAAGCTGAGCTATTGCATGCTATCGGTAGTGATGATATGTCTCCAGAAATATTCTCCCTTCCCACCCTCGGTATTGGCCCTGTCACCCTTTACCCAACTTGATACTGGCCCCTACTTTCTTTAACTTGTGCGGGGCTGAAATACTTGCATTGATAAGACTAGATGTTATACTAGAATCACCCCACATTTGGACAATATGTACTTCTCACCACAGTGCCTAGGTAAATAATGCAAGTTGTTACAAAAATGTGTACGAAATATCAATTTAAGCCAGGAAACAATGAAGCTCATTTATGTAAAAAGGGAACGAGTAAATTGCAGAATTGTTTCAGAAATACATGAGTATTGACCTCTTCTATATTTGACTACTGATTCACAGATCAAACCCTCCTTCCAAGGACACGGCCTTAGTGTTCTTGTAACATAATTAATCTGTGGCTATTTTTGCAAATTGCAAAAGAGTTCAATTTTCAAAAAAAAATTATAGACATATTCCAAAAAGAAATAAGCTGTGCAAAAGGTTCAGGTGTTATTAAGAAGATTCCATCACCTATCAGTAGGTGAGAATAATTTGTCATACCTATGAACCTACACCAAATTGTATGCTATATATGATTGTGCCAGCTTTAAAAATTGCATGCTATATATGACTAGCTTTATTTTTATTAGCAATTTCATATATCGTACTGCTACCTAAATCTTGTGATGACTTGTTTTTGTAGCCTCTGTGCTTGCCTTTTGTGTTTTTGTTCTATGTTTGGTAGACTTTGTGACTGCATATATTGATTAATGATAGTGCAACTTAAACATCCTAGATCCTAGGCTGGTCAATAAGAAAATATTAGTTTAGTCTAACACACTCTAACGGCGAGTTTGCCGGCATGGCATTGCTATATTTGGTCTGAATGGTATGCCAGAGCCACAATTGTGGTATACAGATGGTTGTCTTGTGTACCCAATGTAGATTGGCAATATTTGGGAGAATATGCAGCACAAAGTATTGATGTGTGTTCTGGACATATGTACACATTACAACCGACCTAGACTTGCCCTCCAAGATCATATATGTGTTTAAAGGAAAAGGACATATCGGGGGAGTTAGTTAGGACGGGAAGAGTTAGCTAGAGGAAGAAAACAATCATACACGATTGTATGTGATCCTCCCAGTAGTCAAAACTAGCGTCATTAGAGTGGTGTCAAGACTCGATCAAAAAACTCCGAATGATGAAGTTGGAAGTCCCTCGGTCATGACATACGCCAGTGGGTGAGTGACTGGAAAATGAACAACACGGAAATGTCCAAGCGCCACCTTTTCATGGACAAAATGAATATGCATCTTGTTGTGCTTTGTGCGGTGATGATGAATCGGGTTAGCTGATGAGTAATCAGCTGAGACATTGTCACAAAACACAACAAAGTTCGTGTCGATGGTGAAATGGAGCTTGCTGAGTAGTTGTCGGCAGCAACAACACTCTGCCACTTCGTATGCAGCCGCTTGATACTATGCTTCCACACTTGAATGAGAAATAGTGGGTTGATGTTTGGAGGGCTAGCATACCAAAGAGTCACCAAAGTAGACACAAAAACCGAAGGTGGAGCGACAAGTGTCCGGGCATCCCGCCTAGTTAGCATCATAGTAGGCCGCAGTGGCGGTAGAGGAGCTACTATTGAGCTGATTACCATGAGCCGTTGATTCACGGATATAGTGGAACAAGCGCTTGATCAATCCCCAATGGGTATCTCACGGAGCATGCATGTGCAAACAAATCCATTGGGCATCATATGCAATGTCTGGGCGTGTCAAAGTGAGATGGTGAAGTGCCCCGACAATGCTCCGGTAGAAACTAGCATTAGACACGAGATTTTCGGAGGCAACCGAGACCTTGGGTATGGTGTCAGCCGGCGTGGCGGTAGGCTTGCAGTTGGACATGGCAACTCACACAAAAATTACATCGACATACCTTTCTAGAGACAAAAATAACCTCGAGGTTATCCATCGGACCGCGAGCCGAGGAAAGGAATCAAAGGACCAAGGTCTTTCTACTTGAACTAGGAGCTGAGCGAGGTGATGATGGCCAAAGAAACTGGGAATAGGAGGCCGCCAACACAATATCGTCGACGTAGATGAGTAAGCCGTGTTAGAGTCGCGACGGAGCACAATAAGTACATGCCTGAGGAAGTCGAGGTGAACCCAAGACACCGAGGAGTTGCAGCAACCCTCAGTAACAAGCTTTTTCTGACCAATAGTGTGTAGTTAGAATATTATGACATTCATAACTGAAAATATATTTCATGACAAAACAAATTATATGATCCTCCTTTTACCAAATCGTATGTAGCTATTGGGTTGGCAGAAAAGTGATGGTGACAACACATTTGTGGCTTCGATGATGCAGTTGCTTGAGCACCCAGTCTCGAGCTCCGGGGTGCAAGCCTAAGTCTTGACGCAAGTTGGTTATAACTGGCAATGGCGATGTTTCTACGTCGTTACCTTATTGAAGGCATTGCTCGGATATACTCAGACTAGTTATTAAGGGTGAAAACCTAGATTCTGGCCGTGGGTGGTTGGATCAGGTAACAACGGCGCTTGAGCGCCACTCCCTTCCTGAAGGCGTTTCTTTGAAGAACATTGTCGTCTATGTGATGTCATAAGATGGTTGGTGCGGATATGATCATTGATGTAGTTTGCCGATCATAGATCAGATCGCTTTGGGTTTTCTTTTTCTTCGCCTATGCATAGCTTTGGTTTTATATGACTTTGCTATTTGCCGGCATATTTTTGTGTTCGTGTGTAGGTGTTAGTTGTGTGTATCCTAGTTATGCAGAGGCCGGCTGTGTACTCTTTGTGGTTGTATTCTCTTGATGCTTCACTTTGAGCCAATAAAATCCACCCTTTGTCGATTTTTTTTACCAAACTTATAGTTTGTATCCATCGTGGGTAATTATTTTGTCATGAGAGGCATTGTCTAAATGGTTACTCTATCACGTGAACAATTAGTCGACACGTCACGAAGGATGATCGGAAATGTTACTATTTTTCTTTTGAGAACGACATCTAACGTTGCGTAACAAGGATAGTACTGAATCCAAGCGACATTGACTTTCTGGTTGATGTTTCAATAATTATCAAACGCATTCATGTACCTTTTATTTAATAAATTCTATCAAGGAGAGATATAAGGGCATCACATCTTAATTTTATCCTTGTCACCTGATCTACCCTCCGAGTGGAATGGGGCGAACATGAACTGCCCCCCTGTCAGTGATGGAGAATAATGCTTTCCTTTTACACATATCTATGATGGAACTGATCAAGAGGAATCAGCATGGATTGTGGAGAGTGATTAGCAACAAATGTAATGTCACCTCAATCTCTCACGCTTTCATTTTAGTCTAGAATGCAATCTTGCAACCCCAAACCCTCTTGTCGTTTAAACGATGCCATTTAGACTTAACATGTTCTTCAAAATACAACTGTGAACATGTCCAACAGCTCCATGCCCTATCGGATAAGCTTGCGTTTAATTGTAAATCCTACAAATAGTACAAATTTCAACAAAATACCTTTAAAAAATCAACAAGCCCGAGAAAAAAGACCGCTAAACATATCTATGCAACATATGTTTGCTTAAATTAAACCCAATTGTCATCAACTTAAAAAAATAGTAGTCACAAGAATATTTATCCCGGAAGGATATTGGGCGGGAAAGAATCCAAAGCAAAGAATCACCGTGCATATCAGGAGCACAGATTCCGAAGCACATAATTCATTTTTATCCTATATAATATAGAAGAACAATTTGGTAGTGGGGGCCCACACGGCCCGGCCTTTAGGCGACATGATGCCGGGCTAAACACGGTCAGGATTTGGTCCTAATATGCCCGGCACCCGGCCGGCATGTACCAAACCAACCAAATCTCTCACAGAGAATATTAATGAATGGAAGCAATAGACTAAAGTTGCACTAAACACGTCTTGATTTGCTAATGGAGAACCGGCCGCGCGCGTGTGAGTGTGCTTTTTGCTGTAGACAAAAGATCTTCCTGTTCACTCAAGATCTCTGCTATAGAAGTGTATATGATAACTTGCCGTAACCATAATTATTTTATTCTGTTTGCAAATATAACAAGTCTCAGGCATAAATATGATAGTCAAAATTTAATTATGACAGTTGTTTTATACACATACTTTATAAACTATTAAATGTTTTCCAAATTATAAAATATATTTTTATGACAAATCAACTGATATTATTTTTCAACCCGCAAAAAAACTCATTTTTTCTGGTGGCTTAAAATAACGACTACTTGTGCACCATTTTTTTGTTTGGCACCAGAAAAAAGGTCAAATGTTTTTGCACTAAAATTTGAAGCCATGTGCACTGCACCATGTATGTATGTATGTATTTTTTGGATTCTTGAATTCTATAAAAATATTCTAATATCCAAGAGCTTGAGCGCACGAGAGCAATGGATAGGTCAGCAACTAGAGATAACAATAAAAACATGTCGTAGATTTTGAGTGGAGCAATGCACACTTCTCCGACAAAAGTTTGGCAATAATATAAGTATAGTTTTTGCAAGCCTAGGCTCCCAGCCTTAGGTTGCAAAAATGGACCACTGGATTGTATGCATGCTGTTGCAAGCTTGCAACTGGTTGGTTAGCAATTGATCGGTTCTTGACCTCAGCTGGATCTTGTCGCTGGATCCACGTTGGTGCGGCGCTTTAGATATATCAGTTCCTAATTGGATCTAACTAGCTTTCTAGTTAGCAGCTACCTGTTAATTAATCCAAATCCATACAAGCCCACCATCTATTATAGTCTTAGTAAGATATTGCGTTTTGTTGTCAAAGATTGATTGTTTCACACTCGATCAGCAAAAGTCGTCATTACATGGAGGCTAGCTAGCTAGCAATGTGATCTCGTAGTTAGCTACATAGTTAGGTTTAAGCTAGGCCACTTGTTCATGCATGAAAGCAACAGTGTTAATTAACTATAATCTTATGGCTACATAGTTAGGTTCAAGAGGCCACTTTACTAACTGGACCTAGAAAGTAGAACTAAGTGTGTTACTTATTTAGTGAGATCCAGTGAGCGCGACAGCGAAGTAAGATACTCCTACATTATTTACGGAACTGCATATACATACATGCATGGTGATGTCAATTGTCAAAGCTAAAGATTTTCTAGAAGCTTAGAAAGTTGAGCCCTTTGGTACTTGTTTGATCGGCAAGATTGCATGGGAAATGCGGCCTTGTGTATGCATGAAAGCAATGGTTGGCGGCCTATTGCTTTTGCAAAGTTAAATTTAGTTGGCAGAATGGACGGTGCAAAACATCGTCATCGAGCCCGACTTATCGCCCTACCCTAGAGGTTATTGCCTACTCGTAGTTAGGGTTACTACATTCGTCAAACAGGCTATATGCACATCTTAGTTAATAACATTATCAGTTGTTTTTGCTTGACCTTAATGAGGTTTGGTCTGATGGGTGACATCATATTTAGAGTGCCATAGAAGCCACGGGAGCCTGAGGCTAAAATGTAACTGGTGCTATCGTGAGAGGACGACACGAGTCGGGTCTGGGAGGAGGGGGTGTGTGTGTGACTGTGTATGGGTCTAATAAATTGAAAGGTTTCAAATTCTAGGATCAGTAACATAACTTCGCAACTTAAACATACCTAGTACTGCTCTCCAGACTCCAGCCCAGCTTAGAGGATCCTACAGATTTTAAACAGAATTTTCCCAGGTCAATGTAAACAATATGCATGTCTTCGATTTGAACTAAAAACTGTATTAAAAAGTCAATTTAAAGATAAAATTGCAATATATTTGGCGGAGATCTATATTTCAGAATGGAAGAGAAAATTACCCCGGCCTCTTCCACATGAGAGATGGGGAATCTCTGTATAAATAAAAAGTGGATGAGTCATATATCCTATATACTTAAGTAGTTGGTCTCCACTACCTCTATTTATCTTACTATATGCGCACATGTCACCTTACCACATGTGCCACCTCATCAACCCACTAAATTTATTTATTTCAACATGCAACCCTACTATTTTTATTTCCCGCGACGTGCATGGAAAATGTCACTAACACTATTTCTCTCGACATGCACACATTGCACTTCATGAAGCCACTTTTTTTCTCTCATCATGCATGAGAAATACTACTTATATTATATAAATAGTTTACAACTATACTTTTTTTGCAGGGAATATTTTACAACTATATAATAATAATCAAATACAATAAGTCATAGTACGAAATTTATTCTTCATTCTCATATTCAAATTTCAGACATCCTAATGTCACTAAAATAATATATTACAACCAATTTCTGCAGCAACGCAGGGTATCATCTAGTTAAACTAGAGATGCAAGCATAATTCACATCCTGGATATGGAGAAAGGCCTTTTGGCCCCCTGTACATGCACTAGCGATGAGTCACGAGTAATGACAATTTACACACGCGTATTACGTAAGAAAGGTTCAAGAACAGTTACCACCCGCAAGTTGCATCCTTCCATGAGCTTTCATGGTTGGAGTCTAGTTATTGTTTGTGTGCAGAGATCGGTATGATCAACTGCTCCTTACGTACGTGGTCGATTGTTCAAACTTGCTGACCCCTCTTACGATTGGCGGTATTGTCGTACTAGCTGGTTGCATGATGCATATATGTCATTAGAGACTTTGACTGAACATATATTATACTATGCATCTGTAATAGTATACATTTTTTCCATGTGTCTTTCTAAACAATTTCCTCCATGTGTTTGTAACGTAGCTGTCTACAATACTTTACTTGATACTTGCACAGTTGCACAGGACAACTATACTAGTACTAGCTAATCTGTAGGCCCTTTGGGTGGTCTCTTTTGAGTAGATTCAGTAAGCAACTAAGCATGCATCAGCTTGTACACACGCATAGAAGGGAAGCCTCTTTCTTTGCTGCTCTCCCTTAATTTGTATATTACACTAAGTATTATCTTTAGTCTACCCTAGTCAGGCCCTTTCTAGGATCACATGATGTGGCTCTTACAAAATTAGGGGGAGAAGAAAGCTGAGATTTCCAAAAGGTGGGCCCCACATAGATTGCTAGGGCCCACGCTGGATATGGATCACATGCTCAGATTTAGTCCAACCAACTCCTCAAGCAAGACTTTTCTATATTCTAGTACAACATAGGTGAATTTTGAGAAATATATGCCCTAGGCATTCATGGTTAAGTTGAACTGTACACAGTAAATTTCCTCTAACCAGCTAGGCCACATTTTCTCGGAATGATTTTTTTTTGCCATAGAACGGGGTTACAAGCTACAAGGTTACAACGCTGTATTTTTTTAGAAGGACTAAATTACAAGCTAAACTAATACTAAACCTCACAGAAAACAGTTACAGGGAAAAGAAGCTCCAAAGCAAGTCTCCTAAAATAAATAAAAGTAAAATTATGTAAGTTAGATAAAGAAGAGCATGTGCGATTTTTTTTGGAAGTTTAAGTGTGATAATTATGGGTTGCTAATCCAATTAAAATAAGGATTGGGCAATGTTGGGTTAACAGCTGGCTAGCACAAAAGTGGAATTAGGTCACAATTTGACAACCCCTACCTTGTACACAGTATGTTGTCGCAATGAAGTTCGGACTCTTGCTCGTGAGAAGAAAATGTGTAATATTTCTAGCCTACCTAAAAAAAAGGTGTAATTGTTATTTTCCTCTCTGCTAGCTTCGCCACCAACTAAATCACTCACTGATAGATTCACTGGTCATTTGGCATGGGTTGTCCATTCAAATATATCGTTGTCGTGCTTGTTAATCAATTACCATGTGCGTCTGTTTCTTGTGGAAAAGCAAACATGAAAATGATTTTTGAGTTGATTTGATCTATTCTCTACATAGTGATGTCGTACTTGCAGTTGATGTGAAAAGTTGCCAGCGTAATGTTCAAAGATGCCGGCCGGCAACGGCAGATCTAGCAATTGTACGTCTACCTAAACACTGGACAATTAATTATCAGGTGGTTTGGTTTGTTGGCCAAAGTAACATCAACTCAAGGGCATGCAATAATTAACTACCTGCACCTTTAACCTAGGGTTGGTTCTGATGGCAAGCCATGCACACAATATTAAAAAGAAAACTAATCTAATTGCGGGGCACATCATTCTCCGTGGAAATCCAACAATGTCACTATAAGACTTTTTTGCGGAAAGACTGTCACTAAAGACTTATACACTTGAAGAAGAAAAAAAGTGTGTTGATATTAAAAATAGCTAAACCGTATTCCCAAATAGTAGTGGCCAAACCACAAAATAACCAACAACTCCACTAGTTTTTCAGACCCTACCAGTCGATTGAAAATTAAAAAAAAAAACAGTCGATTTCATTTAAAACTAAACGAGTACAACTGCGCATTACAAATAACGTAGGTTCACAACTCTAGAAGTCCAACCAGCGTAGATTAAAAATGCAGCTGCACTGCAAAATAAGAAGAATCGACTGTTCTAAATCAAATCTGCGAAATCAAATAAATACAGTTGCGTGTTACAAAAACAGTAAAAAAAGTGCAAGGGGCACAGAATAAATGCCCGAGAAGAGAGCAAACTATAAAAACTAAGGGCATTTTTCTTCTCTACTCGTTCTGTTGACCATCAAACAGTTTCTTAATTATGTTATGTCAAATGATGGGAAAAAGGAAGGAGTAATCAACTGATTTCATAAAGAAAAGACAGTCTGAGTGTGTGAGAGGATTAGAGAGGAGAGAATTGGCGTAACGTGGTGCATTTATTATTGAGCCTCGAGCGCGAGTATCTATTGAGGTACAAGACTTGGAGAGCAAGACGTCGGCTAGAGATAAGATGGAAATAATTCCTATCTAGGTCGGTCACGCGGCACGGATGGAGCAGATCGCCTGCGGTCAGGTGATCTATCCGACCACTCTCGAGGTCGGGGATGCTGCTTGGTGACGAGGTCGAAGTCACGAACTATGGAGGTGGGGTGGTGAAGGAGTCCGATCGGAACAGGGCGACGACGGCTGACGAAGAACAACAGGCGGAAGGTTGCGTGGACAACGGCTGTTTCGGGTCGTCATTGTCACCTGAGACCGCCTAGTCGAAGAAGAGGCTGGTATAGTCGACGCCGATGTCGAAGTAGAGGCGAGCGGAGGGTCGACGGGCGGCGGGCGAGGCAAACCGGTCTTAGATCGTAAAACAAAAAAAGAATGGCCGATCAAATGAACGGCGAGAGATAAATAGTTGATCAATTGTCTGGGAAAAAAGACTCTATAGGACAGCCAGTCACATGATCGGCGAACGAATCCTGACAACGGGTTGTGCAACCCCTGAAGGAGATCATGGAGATCGACCTCCCCGGGGGCGGCGTGGTGCGGGAGCGGTGGTGGAGTTAGGTCTAGAAACTTGCGGCTGATACTATGTAAGCGGATTAGAGAGGAGAGAATTGGCGTAATGCGATGCATGTATTATTGAGCCTCGAGGGCGAGTATATATTAAGGTGCAAGATTTGAAGGGCAAAACGCCTCCTAGAGATAAGATAACAATATTTCCTATCTAATCCGCTGCAATCTCTAACTATCAAATATATCTCTAACAGAGTGGTTCCAAAACAAAAATCAGTTGGTTGTTCTAAAGAAAATATGTACTTCAAACCCCATGAGGTTGGTGATTTAGGGGTGGAGATCCCTCAATTAGCAACATCTTGCTAATATATGTTTTTTATAAAGTGATAAAGTTGATGAAATTCCTTGAACCAGCTGGTCTCTCACCTAATCATTTTGCCTCTAGTGTACAGCATCACAAATGCTAATCTCTCCCATCATATGCTAGATAAACAGAACAATGAATCTTTACACAAGAGACAAACTGAGAGCAGCTGACAATAGGGATATCCACTTAATTAGTGAGTGCCCTCGTCAGAGTTTTGTTATAGGTCGACCAAGGCACTGGATTTGTTGTAGTGGTCAAAATAAGTAGGAAACTATAACACAGCCGCCCATAGCTAAACTTGACACGACAGGTGATGTATGTTCATTCATGTGTGCACAAGTGGATGTCGGAAAGGTGGCAAACATGTGGTTCCTGAGAGGACTCTTCAGAGTGATGCACAATTATCTCCGTGGCGTCTCAACTCAAAAAATCACATCAATAGGATATTCTAAATTCACGTAATTATGAATTTGGTGATAAATACTCCCTCCATCCCAAAATATAACAATGTTTTTTATACTATGCTAGTGCCAAATACATTCTTATATTTTGGGATGGAGGGAGTAATTGTTGTTTCTATATTTGACCGATCATCCCCAGATTGGCACATGGTATTCACCAACATAATTTGTGTGTATTACCATAGCCCAACTGAAGTAAATGAGTTCATATCTATACCACTATACAGTGTATTGTCTGTTGGATGAAGCCGATCTAACGGTTGTGAGATGGCAAATCCGAGTAGTGTTGGCTGTTGGATATTCCCTTCACTACACCGGATTCTATCACAGTGTAATGTCGAGAAGATTCCACGCTTGGCCATAAGCACCATGCATAATGTGCACATACCTTAAAACAAAGAGACTTCTTTGTTCTAGACACTTTCATACTTTCATTCTCTAATTTTTCTCTATCAAAAGAATTGTCGTTATTTTTAATTTTATTATTTACTATGCACAGTTTGCACAAAAAATAGTCACTTCTCATTTGTTCTAGAATCTTTCATATAACTTGACAAGTTTACTCTTCCAAAGAATTGTATCTTTTCTTCTTTTTGCTTTTTGTTTTGGTTCAAGGCCAAGGCAACATCTTCGTACAATCCATTTATCTTTCCAGATAGAGTACTTAGCTATCCGTATACATTTAATTTGAGTTTTGTGCAGTATGTATCATAGTCATAGAATATTCTGTAGCTATTCAATGAGATGAATTACATGAATCAAACCTACATGTTATACTTAATGCAAATGTGATATGAATACTTGGTGGTAGTTTGATTATCTAAACTCTCACGTCCAAGGCACGTGTAGCTTACTAGTAGTGCATACAATTTGGAAAATAGGTGAACGAATCCGCTTCGTCCTTTAATTTGTTTCGACTTTCGAGGTAGTAGGATGGGATGTCCCTTTTACTATTAGCTACTCCCTTCGTTCCTAAATATAAGTCTTTTTAGACATTTTAAATGGACAACAACATACGGATGTATGTAGACATATTTCAGAGTGTAGGTTCACTCATTTTGCTCCGTATGTGGTCACTTGTTGAAATCTCTAGAAAGACTTATATTTGGGAACGGAGGGAGTAGAACTGAAGAGGAACTAGTCTAGAGAAAGTATCAAGTGAAAATGGACATCTCATTGAAATTTTCACATACTCTTGATATCATTATCAAAATTGTGTGTCGACACCTTAGAAACCGTAGGATGCCCTTATAGATTGTAGACGTACTTTTTGTGGGAAGTGGGAACAAGACTATGACAATACCAAAGTACACTTTGCCTTTCCTCTCTCCTCTAACTTAATCATCCTCCCTCTCGTCCTCTTCTCAATCGTTTCACCGGTAGGCGCTTCTTCCGAGGGATGACAACCACTATAGTGTCACGGTAAATATGTTTCCTCTTACAAGGTTAACCCGAAAAGCTAGTTAACCCCCACCTGTACACCTGCCTGCCTTAGACTACCCCGTTGTTCATCCAGAATCTGTCCGGAGCCACGTAACCCCCCTGCTGACGCCGTCCAAGGCGGACACCACCCTAACAGGTATTCGACCAAATGTCATAGCGCTTTTTTGTTGAACTTCTTGTTGTTTTCTATAGTAAGCACGATGGCGGGATACTTAGTGATGGAGGATGAGTTGATGTGCGATGTGTAAAAGGTCATACCTGTGGACTTTGTAGGCATGAGGCAAGGGGCTCAACGTTTTGGCAAACCGTGCATGCTTCTGTTCATGAGCAAAAGCACTTCAGGCCCAACGGCTTGCACATGATCCATGATTGCAATGTGAAGTCTCTAACCCAACATGGTTCACCATCTCCAACTTCATCATGAAGTTTAGCGGTGCGGTTGCACGAGTAGGGGAAATGTGGCTATCGGGCTCGTCAACCATGAAGATCGTAAGTTTTGCTTCTTGTTACTCCACGTGTTGTTCAATTCATTGATTCACACAATGTTGCAACTTGATAATCATCATGTTGTATAGGCTGGACATGTTGTCGTACTATACCACAGGACTGAGGGCAAGTCATTTATATTTATACATTATTGGATGAAACTCGACGGGCGGATTCTGACTCGAGTATTGTTGGAATTGGACTCGATGAATTCAAAAAACTTGTTGAACATCCGGGTTATCTCGGATGTAATATTTACACTAGCATGATGCCCATGCGTTGTACGGAACATCAAGATGCATTTATATGAGTAGTTTATTTTGTGAGAGAAAATGATGAACGAGGGAAGGCCTTATTTGCAAATGTGGAGAGGGGTGTGGGTATCTTTTTACAAAATTGCCATAGTTTCCTTCCTATCCGTTAGATATAAATCAGATGGCCTATATTGCAAGATGGCAGGCACACCATCAACATCAACTCTGTTTTTTATAAGAGTAGAGATTTACATTTGAACTATTATTGTACTAGGGATATTTTCAAGTTATATATGGATGAATTGTGTTATTTTCTATAATTATTTTGAGTGTTGCACACTTAATAGAAAAATAGGGGCGGTGGTTTAGCAGACAGGGTTCGATGGCCAGCTCTCTCGTATCCGTGTATGTGAACCGGTCCGGACAAGTCTGCGCGCATGTTCGGACAAATAGTGTATCCGTTTTGAGGGTTGGGGCATCTCCAATGCTGACCCCTAAAACGGACACACTATCCGTCTGCGGGCAGTGATACGGGAGCCGGCCATCCAGCTGTGTCTGCATACAATTCAAAGCAAATTTGAACAAATCCGACGACCCAAACCGGATGATTTTTATTTAAACCGAACCAAATTCATTACATTTTCAACATATTTCAAATAAACAAAAGTGGACGAGACTTTTCTAACCTAGTCTAAATTATCGCCAGCCGTGGCGGAGTCCGTGTCCCACATCCTGTCTTTCGCATATCTGGCAAGTTCATCGGTCGTGAGCCCCGAGATGTGAGGGGAGGAATAAGACAGGGGCATGGCCCTCCGGGACCCAAGCCATAGCGGCGTCCCTTCCTCACTAGAGTCTGCCATGTCAATGGCGCCGAACATGGATGTGCCGAGATCGTGGTCATAGCACCGGGGCGTGAACTGTGGTGGCGACGACGCAGAGCGGGCACCGTCTGTGGTCTCTTGTGCCTCCTCTTTGTCCTCCGCGTTGATCTCCGTGAACATGGCATCTCTCTGTCCGCAGGAAACACAGCCACCATACTTTTTTGAATGTACAAAATTTTTGGGAGTTCAGCATGTCTGGAACTTCTTTTTGTCCCCCCGTCTTATCTTATATGGAATCATGGTAGTTATCGCGGGCACTGCACATGGACTAGAAAAGCACCTGCTGCTCATCTAGGAAGCCTGAATCCTCCATGAGCATGGCCGCAATGGCGTCGTCGTTCGCCTGCTCGCCAAAGATTTGCCCCTCCACAAGCCGGTGTTCGTCGAGGAGACAAATGTTCTAGCTTTGGTCCTCCTGCGGCTGCCGAAACGCCAACATAGGCGGCGCCAGTTGGTCTTCCAACATTGCAGGGTTGAAGTGCGCATGCACGGGCGAGGGGACCGGCTCGTCGCGCGACACCTATTTCATCATCCGGCCCTCGTCGCTGACCTCCGGTGGTGGCCGGCAAACTAGCCTTAGTTCGTTTCATACAATGTGCCTGCCAGTCGGCCGCAATGTCGGCCAGCTCCTGCTTCTGCTCCGTCTAGAGGCTCACCCAAATTGCTCTAGATTTGGCGGTCATGGTGAGCGTGGTGCGGTGCTATTCGTGTCGGGCGAGGAGGCAACGTTTAAATAGTAGGTGTCAGTCAGGTCAAGCGGCAAGTTGTGTCAATGCGACTGAAGTGGGTTTCTTGATTGTTGTGCGTGTTTAATGTTGGCAGGCGGGATGGACGGGAGCCGGTTTAAATGCGATACAGAGTCGTCCAGTCCTGCCCATTCACGCATCTTTGACATTGGAATAAGCACAGAGACCGCCCGGCGTGCCCCTTCAATGTCGGATCCAATGAGAGGTGGCATCTGCTCTAAGCTAGCATGAATGCGGCCCTGGCCGGCATAAATGTGCAGTAACAGCTTCGCGTGAGAAAGGGTGCCGGTACAAAATAGTATTTTGGGTGGGACCAAGGTGGCGGACGCGTCCGTGGCAGCGGTCCGGACGCCTGCAAAGTCCCCCTTGATTGCGTCGGGTTTACAGGAAAACGGACGTCGAGACCAATCCATGGAGCGATGGGTATCGCGCTGGATGTCAAACTGCGTCTGGACCGCTTGGTCCGAACGGTTGTGGACGATTCAAAGGTCCGGAGATGCGCATCTGCAACATTGACCCGCAAATCGGGCGAAGCATCCGTCCGCGGACCGGGGAGGGTCAGTCTGTGGACACGGATGCGGGACGCGGCCATCCAAATCTAGTCGCGTACATTTCAAACAAGATTTGAAATAACTAGAAAATTTTAAGCAAACACATCGGATTTCATTCAAGTTCGATAATTTACATACACGAACATATTCGGCCGTTACTGAAAACTAAAAAACTATAACTTGTATCGGACGACCACCTCATACTCATGGTCACCCTGCCCGGCCGCACCGCCGTCACCATCCGTGTCATCGTCGTCGTCCCTCCAGCGGAGGTAGGGCGCTAGTGGGATGCGATAGCCTTGTCCGGCCATTGGCACTCGGGAAGGAGCTGCTCCACTTCTTCATGTGTTGCTGAGGGCTACCGCGGCCAATGCCAACAGCGCACGTGGAGCCCTGGCGGCGGCCTTGCCCCAGTCGCTATGTGACCACTCCCCACGATATTGGTGGATTCATCGTCAAGGAGGCAGCGGCACCTGACGGCCGTCTCCACGATGGTGACGGAGCATTTGAGGGCCCAGGCGGCGGCAAGGTCTATGTCGTTGTGGACCCATTCCGATGCTACGTCCGACTTGCCGAACACAGAGCGGGGAGCGGCGTTGAGCAGCCCACAGCGCTCCTATTGCCGCGCCGCCCGATGCTCCTCAAACATAATGACCCTTGAGCCGGAGGGACCTCCGCCACCACCACCTCTGAGGTAGTGGAGTATGCGGCCTCGCGCCTTGGTGATTGTCGGCGGCAGCTCGTCTTTGACGCGATGTTCGATCTAGACGTCACGGTTGTAGCGGCTGTGCGCCGGCGACGAGGTCGGCTCCTACTTCATGCAGCGCCCGATCTGAACGCCGCAGTTGCATGGCGGGGACGGTGGCTCCTCCTTGATGCCGAAGAGGGGGGGTGGTGTGGCTGCTCCTTCACTCGCCGAAGAGGGGACGCCGGCTCCCGCTTCACACGGTAGCGCGGTGGGGATGGCGGCAACGGTGGCGCTAGGCCAATCTGATGGAGCGACCCAATCTGATGGAGTGATCGCTCTGTCATGAGCTCCATCTGACAGACAAAATCCTTGTCCGTCAGAGCCCCACCGCGAGGAGGCGCGGCTACTGCTGTGGTCGATGCTCCTGCGGCGGCATCTAGTCCTCCTCGCCACCGGAGGAGATGACGATCTCCTCCTTTTCTAAAGGAGCCTGTCGCCGTGGATGCAAAGGGGCCTGGCGAGGGAGGGCAGTGGCACCATGCATGATCCGCCACGACAAATTTATGCCGTCTTCCCCTACCGACATGGAGAACCAGGACTTTGGCATCATAGGAGTTGAAGATGCTCGAGGAGGAGAAAGGGCTCAAAGAGGAGGACGGGCTCGGAGACGATGCATGTGGATGTGTGCATCTCGGTGCACGGCTAAATGGCCGCGGCCAGGCCATGCGAAGTGCGGGTGAGCCCGCTTAAATGCAACGCAGCGGCCAGAGTTGGTTTCTCGAGACGTGGCGTTTGCATACATACCGGCCAAAGCCAAGCGGCACGGACGTTGGATTGAAAGCGCGGGAGAGGCCGGTAAGTTTTTTGGGTGGGTCAGTACAGTCAGAAATAGGCGTGGCAGCAGTATGGACGCCCGCAAAACCCTCGCTCCCCAGTTTTTTTTTCCAGTTTGCGAAAAAAATGACGTCCGAACAGGTCCGCCGACCGACACAGGGCCGCTTTGATGGCAAACCACATTTGAACTGCGCAGTCCGGTTGCGGACGGTTTGAGAATCAGCGTTGGAGATGCCCTATACAACATGTATTTTCAGAAACGCTTTTGTGAGGGAAAAAAAACATGCCGTTGGGAAAGAACTGTGAGTCCGTGAGGCAGAAAAATCTAAATGGCAATCAATGTACCTCTGATAGAACTACTATAGCACTAGATGAGCATGATATCATGTAGTGATCTAATGTGCCATGCTCCTGTTCCAAAAGCACGCATGATCGGATCCCTGGAGCACGCATGGACCCCGCATTTCGATCCGTGCCCCTCCCCGGGAGCCGGCACGTCGGCACGGGACGGCAGGGCCCGCGAGCCGAAAGCCCGCGCGACAGGAGAAACGCCAGGCGGGACACGTGGGGCGCGGGGCCCCGGCGAGTCCACCACTCCACTTCCCCGACATCCCGAGGCCGGGCCGCACCGGCGATCGCTCTCCGGCCGCCCTCGCCGCCAAGTCCGGCGCATGCATGCACAAAGTATCACCCCTCTCTCCGTGTCTGAGCGTGACAGGACGGTGCTGCTGGTCACACATCAGCTGACGAGCCAGCCAGTGCGCACACAGAACAGAGACATGGAGTAGATGGAAACAAAGGAGGAACACCTGTGCCAAGTGCCCATATAATTGGTTGTACACAGGGGGGAAAATTTACACGTCAGACACATGTAGATGATGTCCTTCCTGTCTGTGTAATGATATACAATCAGCATCTTTGTACTACCACGGCCTCAAGTGGTACTTACCGCCCTGGTTGCAAGTACCACTTTGACTTTCTCATCCAAAAGAAGTACTACTTCAGCTTTGACGTCTGTAATAAAATAAGTAGAAAGAAAATGCAAACAAGAATATGTGAAATAAAAAGTAGTGGTCGGAAAAAGTATGCGTGTTCACGTGTCTGGCGATGACGGGTTGTGTGGACGGCATTGACACAGATGGAAGCAGTCAACAGGTCAAGTGCCAAAAGTGGTCGTCGCCAGCACGATCGACGGCGCACGGGTTGCCATCCAGCCATGCGCTTCTTGGTGTAGTGGTTGGCCTGGCCCAACTTGAGGCAGGGTTCTGGAAGCAACCGCGTGAATATATTCATTCCACCAGGAAGTGATTGCCGTTCTCTCCAGAATACGTAGCACAATTGTACTATATGCTTGAAAACAACTTGTTTAAGAGTACATTCCACATTTTACCTCCTAGCAGTAGCATCGTGACAACTTTTACTGTAATCTGAAAAATCTTGACATGCCCTTTTACTCGTGACCATGGCATATACTCACTCCGTCCGAAAAACTTGTCCCTCAAATAGATGTATCTAGTGTGGGAAATATTAGCACTTTTCCAATTGGACCAATCCACGAGTATACAGTAAGCATGGCATAAATGGTAGGCATCTCATAGCGATACCTAAGCATATTAGCACGTACATAACATAGAAGCGAACCATCTATGAGCAGCACATATACGGCTAGTACAAGTACGAGTAAACGAGGGATGAACAGATCATACTCTCCTGTTGGCCAGGCCAACGTGGCGGCGGCGGCAGCAGCCTCGGCGTCGTCCGTGGCCTTCTTCTTGGCGGCGGCGGCGGCCATGGTGTCGATGCAGGGGAAGTAGTGGAAGCAGAGGCGGACGGAGTTGGGGACGCATCGGGAGTAGTCGCGTCGAGACGCTCCCCAAAAACCTTATTGCCGTTCTCCCGGGCAGGATCTCGAACGACAGGGTTCCGGAGGCACCTGCTCTCCCGACCAACCGTGCACGCGATCGTCGGGATGGGGTCACCGGAGACAGCGCAGAGTGAGGAACAATAGATGACGGCTAGGTTACGCGAGAGGGAGTGAGTGAACCGAACTAGGTTACTCCACTGGCCAGAGCCTTCTTATATAGTCCGTCGGGGAGAAAGTCGTGGGCCTGGCGGAGGACCACGACCGAGTCGACGCACTCCCGGCAAGGGAGTCGGAGAAGGGTCACACTCCCGGTAAGGGAGTCGACGAATCCCGGCAACGCAAGTCAGCCCACAGTCCAACGTCCCGGACAGTGGCCCACCTGTTAGCGACTCATTAATTAATCCCTGATTAATTAATTTGTTTCTGAGCGGCAAAAATAAGCTTCGGTTCAGCTCATTCCCGCAACCCGCGGCGCGCGCGCGTCGTGACGAGGCGAGGCGAAGCGAGGCGGGCGGCGGAGGAGGAGGAGCGCGCATGTACCACTCCTCTTCCCAAGCTTCCAATGGCAAGTGGTAGAGCAACCCTTAAAAGGGGTCTCAACTCTCCTCAACTAGCAAGGTGGGACTAAATTTCCCACCACCTGCCATCTCATACATGGGCCTCAAGATTAACCAGGGATTAGTGTCTTATATGGGCCTAAGACCATCCATAATCCATCAATCCCCCACCAGATCTCGACGCACATAAGTTTGTCAACTGTTCCAAACAATGTTTGATATATCAGAAATTTCAGTGGAGACTGTTAAGTTGAACTTCCACCTAGAGCAATAGGATTAGACTTCTTCACAATTGAACAATGGACTATGCCTTGAATTGTCAGTTTGGCGTGCAGAAGTTTCGCCTATTGTCAGCTGATACGTGGCTGCCGAAGGCTAAACCTCACGGGTGGAGCTTATTAGTCATACTCCATACCTTCTCATGAGCTTACTTGAGATTACCCAATCTCATTGACTGTGACCAGCAGTGGGTCTCACATAGGTGTGTTCCTCCAAAGAATGCTCTGTAGGTTAGCATCTTGCTTACATAAGCTTTGGAACACATTAAGACAAAAGTCAGCTTGCCTTACAGAATTGAGAGTATTGTGCATCTCCAACGGAGTGGGTTAATTAAGGATACTCTCCTCAGTTGACCGCTGGATTGTTTTCCCAGGTCCTAATTCACGGGATCTCTGATCACACAGGTTGGGTTACCCCCATGGCAACTTACGTGGGTCTCATATCCATCTCCCTCGATGCATTTTCTATCACAATCCGTGATAGCCCTTTTGTAAAAGGGTCTGCCAGATTCTTAGCCGTCTGGATATAATCCAACGCTATCACTCCGGAGTTTCTTGATTTTCTGATAGATTTCAATCTTCTTCTTATGTGCTTTGTGGATTTCATGTTGTCCTTTGAACTCTTAGCCTTGGCAATCACCGTTTGATTGTCACAGTTCATAAGGACAGCCGGCACTGGTTTATCAACCACCGGCAAATCCATCAAAAGCTCTCGAAGCCATTCTGCTTCGACGCATGATGTGTCGAATGCTGTGAGTTCTGCTTCCATAGTCGATCTGGTTAAGATCGTCTGCTTGCAAGACTTCCAGGAAACAACACCATCACCAAGTGTGAAGACATGTCCACTTGTGGCTTTCATCTCATCAGCATCAGATATCCAATTCGAATCACTATACCCCTCAAGTACCGTCGGGCATCCAGAATAGTGAATTCCATGGTTCGCAGTACCTTGCTAATAACGCATCACTCGCTCAACAGCATGCCAATGCACATCTCCCGGATTGGAAACAAATTTGCACACAGCAAATGAGATGTCAGGACGAGTAGCACATGCTAGGTACATCAGTGAACCAACCACTTGAGAATATCTCAATTGATCTATAGCCGTGCCTTCGAACTTTTGAATGCGCACGCTAGGATCATATGGTGTTGCAGAAGGTTGCAGTCCGAATATCCAAACCGGCTCAAAATCTTCTCAACATAGTGGGATTGCAAAAGTGTAATTCCACCCTCAAAATTTCTCAGTGGCTTGATGTTCAATATAACATCAGCCACACCCAGGTCCTTCATCTCAAATATGAGATAGAAAAGCCTTGACCTCGTCAATGACTTTGAGGTGGGTCTCAAATATCAGTATGTCATCGACATACAGACACAGTATAACTCCTTTGCCCCCACCATAGCGATAGTATACACATTTGTCAACTTCGTTCACAATAAAACCAGCAGATGTCAGAGTGGTGTTGAACTTCTCATGCCATTTCTTAGGCGCTTGTTTGAGGCCATACAGAGATTTCACTAGCTTGCACACCTTTCTTTCCTGACCATTTACTACAAAGCCATCTGGCTGTTGCATGTAAATTTCCTCGTCTAGCTCTCCATTAAGGAAAGCCGTGTTAACGTCCATCTGGTGGACGAGAAGACCATGCGAGGCAGCCAAAGCGAGTAACACTCGAATGGTTGTCAGTCTAGCCACAGGTGAATAAGTGTCGAAGAAATCCTCTTCTTCTTTCCGGGTATAACCCTTGGCCACAAGCCTAGCCTTGTACTTCTCAACAGTACAATCGGGCCTAAGCTTCTTCTTGATCACCCAGTTACATTCCAATGGTTGACAATCATAAGGACGGTCAGTGATTTCCCATGTCCCATTAGCCAAGATGGAATCCATCTCGCTACGGACTGCATCCTTCCAGTAGTCAGCATCCGGAGATGCATAAGCTTCTGAAATGGAACTGGGAGTGTCATCATCCACGAGGTACACGTGGAAATCATCATCAAAAGACTTTGCAGTCCTCTGTCTCTTGCTCCTAACAGGAGCTTCCTCGTCATCCTCCGTGGAACTCTCATCACTTTTATGTTCATAATATTCCATTAGAATGGCAGGTTCGGGAGTCTTATCAGATTCCAGTCTAAAAGTGCTTTGCATATCTCTCATGGGGAAAATATCCTCAAAGAATGTAGCATCCCTAGACTCCATGATTGTACCGACCTTCACGTCGTGTACATCAGATTTCACCACCAAAAATCTATAGTTAACGCTATGCTTGGCATAGCCAAGAAAAACACATTCCACGGTCTTTGGTCCCAACTTGCGCTTTTTGGTTATCGGCATGTTGACTTTCACCAAACAGCCCCAAGTGCGCAAGTAAGAGAGTGTAGTTCTTTTCTTTTCCCATTGCTCATAGGGAGTAGTCTCATTATCCTTTGTGGGAACTTTATTCAGGACATGACATGATGTCAATACAGCCTCCCCCACCATGCCTTGGATAAACCCGATGTATCTAACATGGCGTTAACCAAATCAGTTAGAGTACGTTTTTTCGTTCGCAACCCTGTTTGACTGGGGTGAGTAGGGAGGCATCCTCTCATGAATAATACCATGTTCCGCACAGAATAAATCAAACTCATTAGAAAAGTACTCTCCACCACGATCAGACCGGACTCGTTTTATTTTCTTCTCAAGTTGGTTCTCAACTTCAGCCTTATAGACTTTAAAATAGTGTAGAGCCTCATCCTTAGTATTTAACAAATACACATAGCAGAATCTAGTGGAATCATCAATTAGAGTCATGAAGTATTACTTTCCACCTTCAGTCAACACACCATTCATCTCACAGAGATCTAAATATATGAGCTCTAATGGTGCCAGGTGTCTCTCCTTCGCAAGCTTGTGAGGCTTACGAGGTTGCTTAGCTTGCACACACGCATGGCACTTAGAGCCTTTGGCTAAAGTGAAACTCAGGATTAAGTCCATCTTAGCTAGACGCGTCATACAACCGAAATTTATGTGACAAGGACGTGAATGCCAAACCTCAGATTCGTTCACATTAGAATGAATTTGGTTCACGACTTTATTACAGAAATCCTCCAGGGATTGGCGGAACAAACCACCACAATCATATTCTTTTCGAACAAATAGTCCATACCGAGATACGACTACTTTGTTAGACTCAAATACTAGCTTAAACCCTTCTTTACGTAGAAGGGAGCCACTAATGAGATTCTTCTTTATGGTGGGGACATGCTACACGTTCTTCAGTTGCACGATATTTCCCGAAGTATCTACCGTGCCAACACCATGAACAGAAGCATGCGAGCCATTCCCCATCAGGACGGAACAATCTCGTGCGACCTGGTAAGAAGAAAACAAAGACACATCAGCACACACATGCATATTGGTCCCAGTGTCAACCCACCAATCGGTGGACTGACAAACTGAAAGTATGGTAAACAGATTACCATACCCAGATGCCGCATCATTGTTGCTCAGAGTGACATTCACAGACTTGAGTTCTGTGCTGGCTTCTTGTACTTGTTTGGGCACTTGTTTGCCCAATGTTCCTCTAAACCACAAGTAAAGCAGTCATCTCTTTTTTTGTCTTTCTTCTTACCCTTCTTTTTAAAGGTAGTATTCTGCTGGACAGAGTTCTTTCCCTTGAACTTGTGGAAGCTCTTCTGCACCACATTGGCGCTAGAAGAACTCTCTGCCCGTTTCACGTGTGAGTCCTTTGCTCTCGAGTTCTGCTCAACACTGAGATGACCGATGACATCCTCGACAGAGAATTCACGTCTCAAGTGCTTGAGAGAAGTAGCAAAGTTCCTCCAACTAGGAGGGAGTTTTGCAATAATGCAACCCGCGACGAACTTGTATGGTAAATCACACTTCAGGAGCTCCAGCTCCTTTGCAATGCACTGTATCTCATGAGCCTGGTCCAATACAGGACGGTTATCAACCATCCTGTAATCATGGAACTGCTCCATGGCATATATCTCACTGCCAGCATCGGTTGCGCCGAATTTGACTTCGAGCGCATCCCACAAGTTTTTGGAAACCCGCATATGAATATATGTGTCAACCAACTTGTCTCCAATCACAATCAGAACTGCTCCCAGAAAGATTGTGGTTACCTTCCTACACGCCTTCTCCTGTTCAGGAGCAATCGTTTCTGTGGGGGGCACACCACCAACCCAGAACACGTTCATCGCTGTGAGCCACAAGGTGGTCCTAGTCTGCCAACGCTTAAAATGCGTCCCGGAAAACTTTTCCGGTTTCAGAGTAGCAGCAAAGCCTTGAATCGAAAAGTGCCTAAAATAAGGTTTTTGGATTGTTGGAAATATTAGCACTTTTCCAATTAGACTAATCCACGAGTATACAGTAAGCATGGCATAAATGGTAGGCATCTCATAGCGATACCTAAGCATACTAACACGTACAGAACATAGAAGCGAACCATCTATGAGCAGCACATATACGGCTAGTACAAGTACGAGTAAACGAGGGATGAACAGATCATACCCTCCTGTTCGCCAGGCCAACGCAGCGGCGGCAGCAGCAGCCTCGGCGTCGTCCGTGGCCTTCTTCTTGGCAGCGGCATCGTCGGCCATGGTGTCGATGTAGGGGAAGTAGTGGAAGCAGAGGCGGACGGAGTTGGGGACGGATCGGGAGCAGTCGCGTCGAGACGCTCCCCAAAAACCTTATTGACGTTCTCCCGGGCAGGATCTCGAACGACAGGGTTCTAGAGGCACCTGCTCTCCCGACCAACCGTGCACGTGGTCGTCGGGATGGGGTCGCCGGAGACAGCGCAGAGTGAGGAATAGTAGACGACGGCTAGGTTACGCGAGAGGGAGTGAGTGAACCGAACTAGGTTACTCCATTGGCCAGAGCCTTCTTATATAGTCCGTAAGGGAGAAAGTCGTGGGCCTGGCGAAGGCCCACGACCGAGTCGACGCACTCCCGGCAAGGGAGTCGGAGAAGGGTCGCACTCCCGGCAAGAGAGTTGACGAACCCCGGCAACGCAAGTCAGCCCACAGTCCAACGTCTCGGACAGTGGCCCACCTGTTAGCGACTCGTTAATTAATCCCTGATTAATTAATTCGTTCCTGAGCAGCAAAAATAAGCTTCGGCTCGGCTCATTCCCGCAACCCGGGGCGCGCGCGTGTTGTGACGAGGCGAGGCGTGGCGAGGCGGGCGGCGAGGAGGAGGAGCGCGCGTGTACCACTCCTCTTCCCAAGCTCCCAATGGCAAGTGGTAGAGCAGCCCTTACAAAAGGGGTCTCAACTCTCCTCAACTAGCAAAGTGGGACTAAACTTCCCACCACCTGCCATCTCATACATGGGCCTCAAGATTAACCAGGGATTAGTGTCTTATATGGGCCTAAGCCCATCCATAATCCATCATCTAGCACCATCATTCTAGAGACAAGATTGGGACAAGTCTTTTCGGACAGAGGGAGTAGTAGTAAACTTGTAAAGTTATGCAACATTTATATGACCATCCTTCAAAAAAGCTGGCGCTAAAAGGGACAACGTATTTTTCCGTGGACTGGTCCATGGACACAAATACGTGAGCCGGCCACCAACACGCAAATAATAATAGAAAATATCACAATTCATCCATAAATAACTTGAAAATATTTCTAATACAACAATAGTTCAACAACCTCTTCTAAAAAAAGTTTAGGGTTCCTCTGCCTCGCGCCGACGCCATCGCCGGTTTGCCTTGCCTCCGGTGGCCTTAGGGCCATGGGGCGCAATGGATCTCAGCCCTTGCCCATGGGAAGGCTCCGTTTTTAGATGCTTCTTCGAGTTTTGTTACGGTTTGTATCCTGATTAGAAAAACGAGGCGGTGGCTCCATGAAGTTGGAATAAGGTTCTCCCCGCCTAGACCCCGTCTCGGTGGTGCGTCTAGTATCGTCGGTGGGCATGTGAAGGTGTGTCTCTGGCCGATCTGCCTTTGGTGGATTTGCTCGGATCTAGTCGTAGTTCGTCTAAGTTCGTGTGTTTTCCAGTTGGATCCTTCCGATCTACTACTCTTCATCGCGACAGTTGCTATTCCGGTACGATGGTTCTATGAGGCATTAGCACTGTGACTTTTCCGACTGTCAATTATAACAATTTTTGTCCGGCTCCAACAAGGGACGGACATTGATGGTGGCGCGCCTTCGGCTTGCTTTAGTTCTTATAGTCGTCGCTAAGTGGTCTACCGCGCTAGATGTAATTTTTATTATTTCTTGTGTTCGTTATACTACCATGATTGAAAATGAATAAATCAAAAAAAATCCCGCAAGAAAATAGTTCAAATATAAATATTATATCCGACATAATCGGATTTTCAACCAGCTTTTCAAATTCATCGATTCCAAACTCAACGATACTCGAGTCACAATCGGCATAAGTCATTCCACGAACTATTGCCTTTGAGCTTCATATGACAATGTAGGAATGCAAATGGCCCGACCTTGATCCTGTAGTACATCATGACAACACGTTCGAGCTATACAACGTGATAACTATCAAGTTCAAACACTGAGTGAATCAATGAATTGATCAACATGTAGACTAACAAGAAGCAAAACTTCATGAGGAAGTTGGAGATGGTGTACCATCGACGGGTCAACGACTTCACATTGTGAATATGGATCACGTGTCGTAGGGCACTAAATGGTTTTGCTCAAGAAACGAAACACACACATTCTGCGAAAATAGCGAGCCCCCTTGCCTCATGCCTACAAAGTTCACAGATACAACCTTCCACGCATAGCACAACAACTCATTCTCCATCATCAAGTGCTCTACTATCGTGGTTACTCTAGGAAACAACGAGAATTCAGCAAAAAAAGCTCAATGACATTTGACCGAACAACTATCAAGAGTGATGTCTGCCATGGAAGGCGTCAGCCAGGGACGAGGGATACTTGGCTACGGATGTATTCTGGGTGGACGGCGGCATAGTTCAAGGTGGGCAGGCGCGTGGGTGCGGCTGCAGACGTTCGAGGATGCATGGGCGGCGGTTGGAGAGATACATCCACGCCGCCAAAGGAGGGCGTGGATGCAAAGCAAGGAAAGAGTAGGGACGGGATGAAAGAAAAGTAGACCAAAAGGAGGATTTGAGTGGGTCGAGGGCGAAGTCCTACGTGGCGGCTGTCCAAACTCCCATAACGCACCCTTCAATTTACGCCCGGTTTGCAAAACTGATGTACGGGCCAGTGGGATGCCGCGTTGGATGATAAATTACATCTGGACCGTCCCAACGAATGCAGGCGGTCTACGTGTCGACGTTGGAAATGCCCTGTATGCTTCCAAAATGCACAAACGGTGGACGCACGTAGGAAAATGTCTCACCATACGCCCTTTACAACAGGGTTAATCAGAATTAGGGGTTGCCTGTCCGAAGCAGAATAGTTAACGAATTAAACGGCAGCATTTGCGGCATGTGAGAGACGTGCGTGAAGGGTGGAAGGAATCTCCCTTTGTGGAGCCTGCCCACCAGCCACATCACATACGCAGCCGGCCGGGCCATGGACTCGACACAACGGTCAAAGCGGTCTCTGCCCTGACCAGGACCCGCGCCCCCTGCTTTGCTTTCGCCTCCCTCTCGGTCGAGTTCGACCGAACCACTTGTCCGCACGCGCGCACCCCGCCGGCCAGTGCCCGTCGATCGCGTCGTGTCGGTGTCGGTCGGTTTCACATCGACCGCAGCCTCTTTCTTTCTTTTTCTACTTCTATTTTGTTACCCCGGACTCCAAATTTCCGATTCTTCCACGCAGCGCGTGTGTACGTGCGTAGTACGTGGCCAGGAATCCACGTACGCACGTGAGAGGGCACGCGACGCCACGGTCCAAGTCGTACCACAAAGGGTGGTTGCCTGCATCGTGTACGTACCTGTACACGTCGCCGTCAGGGGGATGCTGTTAGATACTCCTCCAATAACTGGTCACGGCCCCCACGCCTCCTCCGACCTGCGCCTGCGTGCATGATTGGTACGTACGCGGACGCGGTTAACCGGAGGGGGGGAAAACAAGAGTGAGTGGGTGAGGTGAGAATGCATGCAAGTGGTCAAGCCATTCATCCTCCAATAATTATAACTGCATATCATTTGTTAGCAGCTGCTCTGGTCAGTCGGCCAGTCTCCGGAAGAGAAGAGAAACAACTAGTTTTTTACCAGGTGTGATGATCCAAGCCCATACGTTTTTAAGGTAAAAAAGTTATTGACGAGAGCGTATCCTGACTGTCTGGCGATGGTGAACAGCATGTGAACATGGAACAAAGCATGTAGGCGTCGCTGCGGGCTGGGCGCGGACAGCCTCATGCGCGCCATGTGACCCCTGCGACTGCGAGCGAGCTCAATGGCGGCAGCAGCTTCGGAGAAGATCCGTCCGTCGACCCGCCGGTGTCGCGTCGCCACGGGAATTTACAAATCCGGCCGGCACGGCGCGACAGCGCTTCGCCTTGCCGGAGGCTTGGCGGCGGTGCGAGGAACACACCTGCATGATCCCTGGGGAATATATGATCTGATCTCTGGTATGCAGAATCGATCTGATCCGGCGCTCAGCTGACAGGCATGCTCTCTAATGCAAGCCCACTCACCAGTGAAACTACCCATTGGAATTGGAATTGGTATCTGTCTCCTCCACTGGGGTACGTTTAACGGCCGGCAGAGGCAGCAGACACGCGGTGCCCTGCCCATGCATACATGCTTCAGACGGACGAGACGGCGGCGACCGGGCTGTAAAAACAAACATTTGCGCCACTACGACATGTCTCCGTCCAGAATGTGCACGCAAAAGCACCAGGCAAACCAAGCAGTCGGTCTTCCTACGGGTTCTACTACTGCCCAGCAGTGGCCGAGATTGGTTGACCGCGCCACTCACGCCCCCCCTGCTGCTGCTGCTGCGGCTGCGTCGGCGTCGCCACCCAGCCGGCCGGCCCGCGCCCTTTAAATCTGCCCCTCCCTCCCACTCCTCCCTCCATCCATCCCCACGACTTCACTCTCCCCCTCCCCTTGCTTGCTTCCCTCTCTCTCCGCCGCTCCTGTTGCACCCTCCAACAAGCCAAGAACTCACTCGCTCGCTCGCCGGTAATTATAGCTTGGTTGTTCTCCCTTGCAAGTTACTTCCGCCGGCGCCGGCTTTCCGTCCACCAACCTGCCGAACTGCGTGGACACTTGGGGCTAGCGAGCTAACCGGGGTTGGCCGCGCAGCTTTCCTGAGGTACTATATATAAAGTTAGTCCGGGGAGGCAGCCATGGTGAGGGTGTCGGTGGTGTGCTGCCTCAAGCTGCTGCTGCTGCTCGCCCTCGGCGGGGTCACCATGCACGTGCCGGACGCGGGCGTGCTGGCGCCGCTGCGCCTCGACGGCTACCTCAGCTTCCACGACGTGGCCGCCGCGGCCCGTGACTTCGGCAACCGCTGCAGCCTGCTGCCGGCCGCCGTGCTGCACCCGGGTTCCGTGGCCGATGTTGCCTCTGCCGTGCGCCGCGTGTTCCAGCTCGGCGAGCGCTCCCCGCTCACGGTCGCCGCGCGCGGCCACGGGCACTCGCTGCTGGGCCAGTCACAGACCGCCGGCGGGATCGTCGTCCGGATGGAGTCCCTCGGGGGCGGCGCCAGGATGAGGGTGCACGCCGGCGGCGCAGGTGCCGATGCGCCTGCCTACGTCGACGCCCCCGGAGGCGCGCTCTGGATCAACGTGCTGCATGAGACGCTCAAGCACGGGCTGGCGCCCAAGTCGTGGACCGACTACCTCCATTTGACAGTCGGCGGCACCTTGTCGAATGCCGGGGTCAGCGGCCAGGCGTTCCGGCAAGGACCGCAGGTCAGCAATGTCAACCAGCTGGAGATTGTGACAGGTCTCATACAAACCCAGCCACACAAATTAATTAAGCACCATGCATCGTCATTGACTAGTCAGCAACAAATTAACCAGTAACCACAGCAGTACCTGATCTATCGTCCCATAAACACCAAATGCAGGGAGAGGAGATGTGGTCACCTGCTCGCCCGAGGAGAACTCCGACCTTTTCTACGGCGCTCTCGGCGGCCTGGGCCAGTTCGGCATCATCACCAGAGCCAGGATCGCCCTCGAACCTGCACCCAAGATGGTACGTGAACACGTGATCACGCAAGCAAATCAATCATTTGTCACAACCAAATGCAGACCGACATGGATCACTCATTTCATTCAGTTGTACTAATCTCTTGGATTGGATACGATGACAGGTGAGGTGGATCCGGGTTCTCTACTCGGACTTCGCGAGCTTCACCGAGGACCAGGAGGCGCTGATCTCGGCGGAGAGGACCTTCGATTACATCGAGGGGTTCGTGATCATCAACCGGACGGGCATCCTCAACAACTGGAGGACGTCGTTCAAGCCGCAGGACCCGGTGCAGGCGAGCCACTTCCAGTCGGACGGGAAGGTGCTCTACTGCCTTGAGATGACCAAGAACTTCGACCCTGATGAGGCTGACATCATGGAACAGGTGAGTTGATTAATCATTTTCTCGACCGGTATACATACAAATGCAGATGTTGACGCATTTGGCCCGCCCAGGTTGTGTGTGGTTTCGATTAATCTAATCTTGTCTTTGTCTTTGCAGGAGGTTGGTGTGCTGCTGTCTCGGCTGAGATACATACAGTCAACCCTCTTCCACACCGATGTCACGTACCTCGAGTTCCTGGACAGGGTGCACTCCTCCGAGCTCAAGCTCAGGGCCCAGGGCCTCTGGGAGGTTCCACACCCATGGCTCAACCTCCTGATCCCGAGAAGCACCATCCACCGGTTCGCGACGGAGGTCTTCGGCAACATCCTGAAAGACAGCAACAATGGCCCCATCCTCCTCTACCCAGTAAACAGATCAAAGTAAGCAAAGCAGTTCCATCATCAGAAACCTAAAAAATTTACCGCCTCTGGTTGTACGTAGGTTTGATGGTAACTGATCAAGTGGTTAAATTGACGCATTGTGGGGTGCAGGTGGGACAACAGGACGTCAGTGGTGATACCGGAGGAAGAAATCTTCTACCTGGTGGGGTTCCTGTCGTCCGCACCGTCGGCCTCAGGCCACGGCAGCGTCGAGCATGCGGTGAGCCTCAACGACAAGATCGTAGACTTCTGCGACAAGGCGGGCGTCGGGATGAAGCAGTACCTAGCGCCCTACACCACACAGCAGCAGTGGAAAGCCCACTTCGGGGCGAGGTGGGAGACATTTGAGCGGAGGAAACACATGTATGATCCCCTAGCAATCCTAGCCCCAGGACAGAGAATATTTCCAAAGGCGTCGCTGCCCATGTCCTCATGACAAACAGCATCTGCCATGTAAAGGCCTTTGTAAAGCATATGGTGTACATAAATGTAGGTGACCCAAAAAATATCCCTTGTAAAGACAAGATCTGCCGAAAAAGGCGGCCTGAAGAACGCAACATAGCAACTAGCAGTGGTAGTAGTGGGAGGTACCTCAGCAGACTCTTCAGAGTAGAGCAGGCCTGACCTTAATTAACCCTGGGTGTAGAGGATGTGAACTTTGGAGGCAATCATGCGTTCCAGGATTATACTGGTTTGAGTAACGACACAGGCCCACCAGCTGTTGTTACAGCGTAGAGCAGAGTTGTGTAATAGCTAGCTAACCAGTGGAACTCATGTAGAATTGTTTGTGTTCATTCAGTTAATAATGGCAGAGAGTAACTTCAGGGTAGAACCTTCAGTATCAAATGATATTGTCTGTTCAACACATGTATCTGGGGTCTCATCTCATAATCACCTGCACGAATTAAGTTAATCTTTGTGAATCAAAATGGATATGCCCTACACCATGCACGCAACAGTAAACTTTCTTGTCATTTTATCAACCACACTTGTTTCTAATATCCCTTGTAAAGACAAGATCTGCCGAAAAAGACGGCCTGAAGAACGCAGCATGGCAACTAGCAGTGGTGGTAGTGGGAGGTACTTCATCAGACACTTCAGAGTTCAGAGTAGAGAAGGGCTGACCTTAATTAACCCTGGGTCTAGAGGATGTGAACTTTGGAGCAATCATGCGTTCCAAGATTATACTGGTTCGAGTAACGACACAAGCCCAGCTGTTGTTGACACAAATCTGCCTTACGCTAGCTCACAAGTGGAACTCATGTAGAATTGTTTGTGTTCATTCAGTCACAGTGGCAGAGAATAAGTAACTTCAGGGTAGAACCTACATCATCAAATGATATTTTCGGTTAAGCAGTTGTCTCATATAAGAACTACCTGCACAAAGTTTCCTTAAGCAGGCTCTGTTAATCTTTATGAATCAAATGATATGCTCTGAGCTATGCATGCAACAGTAAAGTTTCTTGTCGTTTAATCAAGCATGCTTGTATCTAACAGTAAACCTTTTGGAAGGAAATTCCCTTGACATGTGCATCCAACACTAACAGTTCGTAGTCCGTGGGGTAAAATAGTGGTTCAACTTCTGCAGGGTATACGAATAATTGGTAGCAAAGGAATGGGCAGGAATAAAAGTGTAAAGTTTTGGTGAGGAGGGAACAGAGAAAGAAATGCCATAAAAGTTGGGCACACAGCAATGGATGCAATACTCCTGCATTTTATACCAATGAATTATGATCTACTATTATCCCTTATTATCTTCATATGTAGCAAAGGCGAAATAGTCCAAGACAGAAGTTACAATTTATGAGAAACAAAAAAAAAACTTACTCCACACCTTGATGGCTACTTGCAGTCTTCTCCACACCTTTGTGTGATACTAATTTGTATACAGTCTGCTTAATAGATGTCTTGGTAGTGGCAACTAAGTTGCTGCATATTAAAAGCTGTGGTGTCAGTTGGCGATCAATATCATCTAAATAAGTGGAAATAATAGCTGTGATATAGCACATCAGACTGGAACAAATGAAAAATCCTATGAAGCTTCAGAGAACAAGGTCCGGCAGGGCAGCTATTGAAAGTGAAATCATGCCGGCGATGTGTAACACATCTCAGCTAAACATTTGTGATGGGTTTCAGTCAGCCTGACAAGAACTGGATAACGTCGGAGGGCAATGAAAAAACTCGTGCTGATCTAGTCCACAATACAGACAAAGAAACGGGCATGATTGATGTCCAGATGTTATGTTACACAAAAACCTGTCTAAATCTACCTGTACCATTTTGGACTGAACCAGCACAAAGCTGTGAGGAAATAATGGTACACTATGTTAACTGCCACCAGAAGCGTCACCTATCAACGACTATCATACACCACATGTGGATTTCAGCAACATGAATTTCACTGCTACGTTCGTCTAACAGGCATCACTCGGGACCATAGTAGAAGCATGGGCTCAAAGTATTACAGACTGAAACTAGTCCTTTGAACTGACAATACACAACCATTCAATTCCAGCTTATCCGTCGATCACTGGTTACGGACTGCAAAGAAACAAACACATGCAATGTATGTAGGACTACTGTACCAGTTAACTGAACACAAACAATTCTACAAGAGTTCCGAGTATAACAGATTGACACTAATTCTCCTACATGAGTTCTGAGTATAACAGATCCAAACTTCTCATTGATCTGACAACACACAAGCATTCAATTCCAGCCTATCCATCGATCACTGGTTACGGACTGCGATGAAATAAACACATGTAATGTATGTAGTACCACTGTACCAATTAACTGAATACAAACAATTCTACATGAGTTCCAAGTATAACAGACTGACACTAATTCCACATGAGTTCGGAGTATAACAGACCGAAACTTCTCGTTTGATCTGACAATACATAAGCATTCAATTCGAGCCTATCTATCGATCACTGGTTACGGACTGCGAATATAAACAAACACATGCAATGTATGTACCAGTTAACTGAACACAAACAATTCTACACGAGTTCCGAACATAACAGACTGAAACACTGAAACTAATTCTACATGAGTTCTGAATATAACGGACTGAAAATTCTCAATTGATCGGACAATACACAAGCATTCAATTCCAGCTTATCCATCGATGACTGGTCATGGACCGCGAAACAAACACTTGCAAGTGCAATGTACCAGTTGAAACAACAGTTGGTGAAATGTCATTCATGGTCAGGGACAAGCAGATTGAAGACTAGGAGAGGAAAACGATGACGGGTCTAGGCGGCCTGAAAGTACCGGCGATTGACCTCACTTCCAACGCTAGACAGTCTGTAATCAAAGCCTATCCCCTGTAAGATCAATCATTCATTCAAAGTTCAAGGATCAACAGAACTGACAGCAATGGCGGCGAGCCACATGACAGCCGAATCAGCGATGGGATCGCCCCCAAACCCACCGGTGCTGGTATGCGCAGGGTGGGTTGGTCGTCAGGTAACAATCGCAGAGTAGCTGACAGGACAGCAGCAGGGAGGACCAAAGCTGGACAGAAACAGAGTTCGCCGCCGCGACTACACAGCCCAACCGTCGTCCCAGAAGCAAAACCCGCCGGATCATTGTCCGTGCCAGAAACGAATTCCGCGCGACGGAAGCGGGGACGGGTGCTGGCCCGGCCGAAATCAGTCCCTAGGCCTGCGGCCGCAGCTAGCGCGCGCGCCACGGATCGGAGCGGTGATAATTAAGGGGAGCCTGAGTCGGGGAGGGCGGGACGGGAGAGCTCACGGTGCCTTCGATCGCCGGGGCGCCGAGGAGGGAGGGAGGGCGAGGCGGGCGTGCCGCGTTGCGCGGGGAGGAGGCGGCGAAGGCGAGAGAGAGAGAGAGAGAGAGAGAGGCGGCAACGGCGGACGCGGCTTTCGCCGCACGCGCCGGGCTGCGGATGGGCTCGCGGCGTGTGGTCCACGCGCGCGCACGGGCGCCCCTATATCTCGCTTCAGCAAGTCTAAGGTTCTGACTCGCCGAACGGGGCGAGCAAGATGGACCGGCCCACGCGCGCGATAGGCCACAGCCTCTTTCTCTGAGTTTTTTTTTACGTTTATTGCTTTATTTTTGTACTTTTGTTCATGCTTTAAAATATTATAAATATATATATTACAAAAACATTTTGAGATGTAAACAAGTTTTTGAAAAATGTTAATCAAGAATTCAGAAATGTTGAGCAAGTATTTGAAAAGTGTTGAACAAGCATTTGAAAAATATTGAACAAGTAATTCAAAAATATTAATAAAGCATTCAGAAAATATTGAACAAGTATTTAAAAAATATTGAGCAAGCATTTTAAAATATTAATCAAGCATTCGTAAAATATTGAACGTGTATAGAAAAATGTTGATCATGTATAAGAAAAATGATGAAATTTCTTAAACATGTATATAAAAATTTCAATCAAGAATTTGAATAAAATGTTGAAAAAGTATTTGTAAAATGTTAATCAAGCATTTGGGAAATGTTAAGTGCGTATAGAAAAAATGTTGACCTACTATAAAAAATTGATGAAAAAATTTGATCATGCATATAAAAATGTTAATAGACCATTTAAAAAAAATTGAAAAAGTGTTTGAATTATGTTAATCAAGCGTTTCGAAAATGCTAAATGTGTTAGGAAATATGTTGACCATGTATTAAAAAAACGGTAACTTTTTATCTGAAAACTGTTAATCAAGCATTTAAAAATTGTATACAAAATATTTACCATGTATTCAAAAAATGTTAATATTGTACATAAAAAATGTTAATCAAGCATTTGATTTTTTTATAAAATGTGAACAGAAACAATGTTGGCCATATACTTAAACAAAAGTATTAATTTTGTATTAAAAAAACTTTAAACGTGTATTAGCAAAAAATTGACATATATAGAAAATTTAGAATGAATAACCAATCAAACAATCAAACAAAAAAGTAAATCAGAAAAATAAACCAAAAGAAAAAAGAAGTTCAAAAATAAAAACTGAAGAAACAAATGCAAAAAAAACATAGAAGAAAAAGGAATGAAACAAAAGAAAACAAAAAAAGGGGAAAATTTGAATAAAACGATCGGCTCTTTTACCTTAAATCAGGTCACACTGAACAATTCATCACGAACCAGACCTAGTGGGTCGTGGCTTTGGCTAGCGTGGCTAGCTCCTGTCTGGAAGACCCGTGTTCGAACCTTGGTTTTGCTTGCTTTTTTCCTCCACCTTTTCTTTTGTTAAGTGGGCGGACTCAGTTACTACAGGAGCCGCAAAAAATTTTTCCTTGCACCTGCTACTGGTAGTAAGGTGGGCCGCTTCTTCGCGCGCTTGAGATGGTTCAGATTCGCCGGGCCGCACTTAGCAGGCTTGGCTGGTGTTAGTAAATTTTTGGTATTACCCAGAGTGTACATTACTAGAGGCAGAACTCGGGCCGCGCCCATCACAAATTTGGCGGTCCATACTGGATGGTCGTGACATACTGGCACAGGGCACTGTTAAAAGGATTGGGGATACCGCTCAAAAAAGAAGGATTGGAGATGGCGAGAACACGGACATTTGGAGACAGAACTGGATTTCGAGAGACGGTTACAAGAGGCCACTAAGAGCAATTCTAGCAGACCCCGCATCTCGCCGGCCCGCAAAACGCTTTTGCAGTTCGCGCAAAATGGCCTTTACGGGCCGGCGCGGGTCACAGATGCAGACCCCTCAAACGGACCCGCATAAAAATATATTCGTGGAATATGTTTTTTTACGGGTCGGCTTTCCGGGTTCTGCTCTTTGCGCCGCTACATCCCGCATCTCATCGGCTCACAAATATCAAATCCAACATATCACAACTAAATGATTCAAATCAAACATAATACAATAATCATCCACATTACAAATAATTATTCAAATCACCATAGCAAAATTAAATAATGCAATACAAAACTTGTCATGAATACAAATACAAATGAATACAAAATCAGTCACTGTCCGGGTTCTGCTCTTTACGCCGCTACATCCCGCATCTCATCGGCTCGCAAATATCAAATCCAACATATCACAACTAAATGATTCAAATCAAACATAATACAATAATCATCCACATTACAAATAATTATTCAAATCACCATAGCAAAATTAAATAATGCAATACAAAACTTGTCATGAATACAAATACAAATGAATACAAAATCAGTCACTGTC
>NC_057802.1:579064730-579066996 GCF_018294505.1 Triticum aestivum | reverse complement strand
TTTACGGGTCGGCTTTCCGGGTTCTGCTCTTTGCGCCGCTACATCCCGCATCTCATCGGCTCACAAATATCAAATCCAACATATCACAACTAAATGATTCAAATCAAACATAATACAATAATCATCCACATTACAAATAATTATTCAAATCACCATAGCAAAATTAAATAATGCAATACAAAACTTGTCATGAATACAAATACAAATGAATACAAAATCAGTCACTGTCCGGGTTCTGCTCTTTACGCCGCTACATCCCGCATCTCATCGGCTCGCAAATATCAAATCCAACATATCACAACTAAATGATTCAAATCAAACATAATACAATAATCATCCACATTACAAATAATTATTCAAATCACCGTAGCAAACTTAAATAATGCAATACAAAACCAGTCACTGTCATGAATACAAATACAAATGAATACAAAATCAGTCACTGTCCAGCCCTTTGCCAATGGTGCTCAATTAGATCCTCCTGAAGTTGAAAGTGTGTGTTTGCATTTTCAATCTCCTTGTATGTCTGAAGAAAAGCTCTAATGCGGTTAGGGTCTCTAGCTGGTTTGACACGGCTACCCACATTGTCGTAGAAGAATTCCAAGTTCATTCCTCTTTCATCTTCAAGAATCATATTGTGCAGGATAACACAGCAGGTCATGATATTTTTCAAGGTTTTCTTATCCCAAAAACGAGCAGGACAACGGACAATGGCAAACCTAGATTGCAAAACACCGAATGCTCTTTCAATGTCTTTTCGGGCTGCCTCTTGCACCCTTGCAAATTCACATTGTTTTTATGAAGACCGTGGGGATATGTAGGATTCTCCGCGAAGTAGTCTTGCATCAACATCTCGTTCCCAAGATGACGATTCCGAGGAATGCAAAGACGCCCCATGGTTGATCCTCGCCTCCTCTTTCGGTTCTCGTCTTCGTGCTCCTTCACGGCAAGTGCCATGACCAATATCTGCTGCCGAAAGTTCGCAAGCATGGTCTCAACATCTGAGTCGTCCGAATCGGACGAATCGGAGAGTAAGAACTTCTCGCACGGGGTCAACTCCATCTAGATGCGTACCGGCGCGTCAATCAACTATACCGCTCGCAAAAATCACAAAAATACGCACTAACCGGTGGCGGACGCGGCGGGTGATCCCAGGCGACAACGAGGAGGCAGGCTCGACGGTGGTCGATCCCTAGCGGTGGCAGTGATGAGGGCGGCTGTTCTCGCCGGATCCGGGGGGGGGGGTCGGTGCAGCAGCTCGGCGTGGGAGGGTGTGGGGCAGCCCCGCGGAGCGATTTCGCCCGCAGATTTGGCCGGAATCGGCGGCGGCGGGCGGGCGGAAGCAAGGACGGTCGGCGGCGGAAGGAGGGGGGAAAGGCGCGCGGGCTGAAATGTCCCTCCCGCCAACTGCTTCTCTGTGATGCAGGGCACCGCAGCCGCAAGGGGGAAACCCGCGTATTCCTGGGTTGGCGGCGGGATTTTGCCGCACCCCCCAAAATTTTAGCGGGCCGGGGCGGGATGCGGGATCTGATCGGGCAGGTTTTTCCGCCCCGGCCCGCATTTTGGCCGTTATTTTGCGAGTCGGGGCGGGATGCGGGGTCTGCTAGAGTTACTCTAAGGTCGCTGAACTAATTGATGCTACTACTGCATCGTGGAAGGAGGATCTGATCCGAACTACTTTTACTGCTTTTGATCCTGCTGAGATTCTGAAGATACCTCTGTGCACACGAAAGGTAGAGGACTTTTGGGCCTGGCATGAGGAGAATAGAGGTGTATTTAGTGTAAGGTCTGCTCATCGCATGATCCTTCGTACCAACCACGAGCAGGAGGCTTGGCTGCATGAAGAGGAGGGACCTTCCAAGGCGCAGAATGAGCAGAACAAATGGAGGCATATTTGGCACATACAGGTACCATCTAAACTTCGGATGTTTGTATGGCGTCTGGCAAGACAGTCCATGCCAACTGCGGAATTACTCAAGCACCGAAATATGGCTATTGAGGATACATGCAGACTGTGTGGAGCTACTGATACGTGGAGACATGCACTTCTCTCATGCCCTATGTCAGCTAGCGTCTGGGCTCTAGCGCCGGAGGAATTGGTACACCATATGGTGGAAAGGCAAGAGGACAGTCCCAAGAATTGGCTGTTTGCACTGCATGAAATACTAGACGCAAATGCGTTCGTACAACTGATTGTCACCCCGTGGGCTATTTGGGGAGCACGGCGGAAAGCGATCTACGAGGATATCTTCCAGTCACCGCAGCT
>NC_057802.1:579026343-579064420 GCF_018294505.1 Triticum aestivum | reverse complement strand
ATAAATGTTGATGCTGCGGTCCCAAGGCATGCTAGGTATGGTGCAGTTGGGGCGATTTGCAGGAGTGAAAATGAAACTGGAACCTTCATGGGGGCTTCGGTGCTACTCCCTTCGTCCCATAATGTAAGACGTTTTTTGACACTACACTAATGTCAAAAAACGTCCTACATTATGGGACGGAGGGAGTAGTTTTGAAGTACATTTCCTCCCCACAAATCTTTGAAGCTCTTGCAATCAGAGAAGCCATGGCGTTGGCGGAGGACGTATACCAGAGGCGAATTCATGTGGTACCGGACTGCAAACAGGTGGTGGAGGACCTCAACGAGGAAAATGCATCAGCTCACGGAGCTATTGTGCATGAAATAATACATCAATCTTCGGACTTTGATTTTTACAAGTTTAGTCATGAATTTAGGAGTTCAAATGTTGAAGCTCACAACTTAGCATCCCTTGAAGGTGGCCGCCGTGTGTGGTTAGGCCACCCCGGGATCTTTCTTTCGTCCCTGTAAACGTTGTGACGACTTAATAAAAGCTTCGTAAGGTTGTCTCAAAAAAAGTAAATTTTTACCCCTCTCTCGCCTTCATTTCGTGGACTCCCGCGGGTTGTTCAGTGTTTCCATGCAACTAGAGAGCATTATTTATTGGGGCTTTTCTTTTTTGCCTTAGTCGGCCCTAAACAAAATTTTCTTATCTATCTGACATTATGTAATTTTTGTTTCCTATGTAACACTTCCGTCCATTTCTTTTACAACTAGCGGTATTAAGTGGCATGTAAAAAGACCAAAAACTGACAAAATCCCTGCTAACTTCTTTTAGTATTATATCTATTGTACCAAGGGTAAACCAGTACTTTCATGTATCAGTTTTTCTGAACTCACTACAGACACAGATGCTCATATAAACGCACATACACTCCCACCCCTATGAAAGCACGCACACACACCCAACACCCTATGAGCACCTCTCGAGAGACTGACCCTGCACATCATCTTGAGATTGACGAAATCAACACAGGCACCTCCACAAGTCAACGTAAACGTTTCCTCCCACTGAGCGAACCACCAATTAAACAAATTGATGGAAGTGTCACTTAGAGAATATAATTTACACCTAGGATCAAATAGGGTGTATTTTTTAGGGCAAATAGGAAAGCAAACTTTAAGGAAAGGGCCAAATAAGAAATTCTCTCGTTTAGGGTCCTAGAGCCGGCCCAATAGCTGAGTGGCATGTTTCGTTGGACAACATTGTCTGAACAGTTTGAAATCCAAATTTGCGCAAGATCATGGAGTAGTAACAAAGTAACATCATTTCAACAAGTGGAAACTTTAACTGAGTTGGATATCTTTTTCGACAAAGGGTGAATTTTATTGGCTCAAAAATCTCGATAGAAACCAGAAATTCACTTTGGCACGTGGGAGCATATGCTCCTGCCATCGAAAAATATATTTGAAAATGTCAACAAATTCCGAACACAAATTTGACGCGCACATCTCAACATTGTATGTGCGCATGCCCAGTTTCGTGAAAACTCGACATGTTATACGACTTGTGTAAAAAAGACAAAAAAATGTCTCATGAAAAACCCTTTTTAACACTAAATTTTGTCTTTTTTGCATGTGACACAAAAGTTTTCGGTTTTCCACGAAATGAGTTTGTATGCATGTAGAATGTCGAGATGTACGCGAGAATCATTTTGTCAGAATTTTGTGACATTTCAAAATATGTTTAAAACACATTTTAAAATCCAAGAGCATATGCTCCCATGTGCCAAAACGCCACTGTCGATAGAAACCGAATTCTCCACCCTACTACAAAGAACAACCATCCTAGACATAAAATATGTTGGATCCTTGTCCGTACCAGAAACGAATTCCGCACGTCATGCAACGGAAGGTGGGCGGATTGCTGGGTCGGGATATATCCCTACGCCTGCAGCCACGGCTAACACAAGCGCAACGAATCGGAGTGGTAAGGGGACCCTGAATTAGGGGGGACATAACAGGTAAGCTCACGGTGCATTGGATCAACGTGGTGCTGACGTCGAGGAGGGAGGGTGAGGCGAGCGTGTCGCGTTGCCAAGGGAGAAGGAGGAGGCTAAAGCGAGACAGAGGCGGCAATGGTGGACACGCCTTTCGAAGCATGTGCGGGGCTATGTATGGGCCTCGCCGCTTTTGCGGTGTTTGGTGCTAATTTCTAGGGACCTCCTATTTAGCGCACTACACGCTGGAGAATGAGCAAACATGCACCTACCGTCCCATACGAAACCTACTGAGCCGGCCCATGCACGGGGCGGATAGTCCTCTATTTTTTTATTTCTATTTTTTGCATTTTATGTTTTTTCTTCTTTTCAAATATTAGGTATTTCAAAAGTTCCAATTTTTTTCAAAAAAATCTGAATTTCAAAAAATGCTTCAAGAATTCATAAAAAGTTGATGGATTAAAAACAAATAGTGTTTTTTAAACAAATGTTCGCACATTCAAAAAATGTTCATGATTCCGAAAAATAGTGTTAAGGAAATAAAAAAATAGTTTTGGTGGATTTCAAAACTAATAGTGAAGTTGAGAAAATGGTAGCAAATTAAGAATATACACGTAATATTTAAAAAATGTTCTCCAAATTCAAAAACTGTTTGTCAAGTACAGAAGAATTCATTGACTCAAAAAATCTTCACCGAATCAAAAAATGGGAGGAATTCAAAACATGCCCATGCATTTTCTAAGTAATGTTCGTCAAACAAAAAAAATCATGAATTAAAAAAAAACCAAATTTAGAAAAAGTTCATTGATTCAAAATAATCGATTCAAAAACAATATTATCGAGTTTAAAAATAATGTTCACCATTCAAAAATGTTCGCCGATTGGTAAAAAAATGTTCACGATTTAAAAAATATCCGCGATTATATGTCACAAAATTTAAAAAGGTTGCCAATTTGATAAAAATGTTCTTTAATTCGGAAAATATTAATGATTTCAAAAATGTTCAGGATTAGGAAAATTTCATGAATTGAAAAGATGTTTGCAAAATGCAGAAGAAAAAAGGAAAATTGAAAAGTAAAACAAAATGAAAATAAAAAAGAAAGGAAAATATAAAATGGAAAAAGAAATAAAGGAAAATATAAAATGGAAAAAGAATGGAAAAACCAAAAATGGGAAGGTAGAAAAAACAAAAAACAGAATAAAAGAAGAGAAAAAACTGGAAAAGTAGCTAGTTGGGCCGACCTACGCGACAAATAGTATTGAGGGGGTTGCTAACTTTACTGGTTGTACTTTATTCCATCACCTGTTGTTGTTAGTTAAAAAAAGGTTTTTCAACTGAAGTTGTTGTTAGTTTAAAGGGAGCAACTAACTAACACTTAGCCTTGGAGGGGTTCCCGCAAGGGTTGTATTTTTGGTCTGGGAGCACACCAAGTCGAGCGCCCAGCCGCCATCACATGTCACATTGTGGGCACCCCCTCTGGATTTGTACTTTTTATTTTTGTTTTTGGTTTTTTTAGCTTTTCGATTTTGCTTTTTTTCTAGATTTTGAAGATTTTTTTTCGATAAGCAGTGTTTTACGAGAAAAACACAATTGTGCTTCCCAAGAAAGGGAAAACCACAGCCTGTGCTTCCACTAGAAGTAGAACTGTGCTTGCCAAAAAGGAAAAAAAAACACAGCCTGCTTCCACCCTAAAAAGGGGAAAGCACAGCATGTGCTTCTACAAGAAGCACACATGTGATTCCAGAAAATTAAAAATCACAACTTATGCTTCTCTAAAAGGAAAAAGGCACAGTTGTGCATAAAAAAATAGTGAAAATGCACAACTGTGTTCTTGGTTTTCGGTTTTTTCGGTTGTGTGTTTTATAGTTACGTCCTTTTGTCTTTTGTTTTCCAGTTTCTGTTTTCTTATTTCCAATCTTTTCATCAAAACTTATTAACATGGAATCTAGTTTCAAAGATCTCGATGTGAGAAATTCAAGGATAAAAATGGATCATGATTTGGACACTTGATTCAAGAGATAAACGTTTTGGAAAAAATGAATCTACAAGAAAGTGAGAAAACTTTCAGATTGCGATGAGTGGCACACATGCAATGTGTCATTTGTCGTGAAAAACGACAAAACTGGCCCTTTGGCCAAAGTTTAGCACAAAAGAACCCACTTTCAAAATATTTCACAAAATGGCCCTTCCTGCATGACTCCCGCACCCGGGCCGCCATGCTAGACTATATGACGCCCTGTTCATGGGCGCCATACTGGTCACCGTGGGTGCGCGGCACCCTAGACCAGGGTGCCATGCCCCTTGAATCAACAAAACAGGCAGACCGCTCTCTCCCCCCCTTTCTACCCCCGGCCGCCCCATTCATGCCCCTCCCTAATGCCCACTAAATTTCGCGGATCAAAGCTCCAAAATCGCTAATTTATCCTCCCCTTCATCCCCTCAAGTTATTCTCCCTCATTCCTCCTATTTTTGGTGGTTGAAATCTCCGCATCGTGGCAATTTGGGGAAACCCTAGGTCATCCACTTTTGCAATCTTCATTGATGCATTTTGGGTTTTTATGATTTTAGATGGTGAGGATCGTGAATGTGCATCATGTGGACTTTGTCTCCTTTGAGAAGGGAGACACGGAGTATGGTGACCCGAAGACGAAGCCGGTAGTGATGATGTTTCCCACAAGTCCTATCCTTGAGGAGGTTGTGGTTGAGCTTCAAAGAAGGTTGAATAGGATGGAAGAAAGCGATAGAGTAGACTTAATTGAAAGGTATAGTGTTGGGTATGAGCAACATATTCATTGGAAGATAATGCCTCTTGACTCCGGGTTTCATTGGGAAGCATATAAGGAGAGTGTGTTGGCCCCACACGATAAATCATTTGAGTTATTTGACACAAAAGGTGTTGGAAATATGCCCTAGAGGCAATAATAAAATGGTTATTATTATATTTCCTTGTTCATGATAATTGTCTATTGTTCATGCTATAATTGTGTTATCCGGAAATCGTAATACATGTGTGAATACATAGACCACAACATGTCCCTAGTGCGCCTCTAGTTGACTAGCTCGTTGATCAACAGATAGTCATGGTTTCCTGACTATGGACATTGGATGTCATTGATAACGGGATCACATCATTAGGAGAATGATGTGATGGACAAGACCCAATCCTAAGCATAGCACAAGATCGTGTAGTTCGTTTGCTAGAGCTTTTCCAAATGTCAAGTATCATTTCCTTAGACCATGAGATTGTGCAACTCCCGGATACCATAGGAGTGTTTTGGGTGTTCCAAACGTCACAACGTAACTGGGTGGCTATAAAGGTGCACTACGGGTATCTCCGAAAGTGTCTGTTGGGTTGGCACGAATCGAGACTGGGATTTGTCACTCCGTATGACGGAGAGGTATCTCTGGGCCCACTCGGTAATGCATCATCATAATGAGCTCAATGTGACCAAGTTTTTGGTCACGGGATCATGCATTACGGTACGAGTAAAGTGACTTGCCGGTAACGAGATTGAACAAGGTATTGGGATACCGACGATCGAATCTCGGGCAAGTAACGTACCGATTGACAAAGGGAATTGTATACGGGATTGATTGAATCCTCGACATCGTGGTTCATCCGATGAGATCATCGTGGAACATGAGGGAGCCAACATGGGTATCCAGATCCCGCTGTTGGTTATTGACCGGAGAGTCGTCTCGGTCATGTCTGCATGTCTCCCGAACCCGTAGGGTCTACACACTTAAGGTTCGGTGACGCTAGAGTTGTAGAGATATTAGTATGCGGTTAACCGAAAGTTGTTCGGAGTCCCGGATGAGATCCCGGACGTCACGAGGAGTTCCGGAATGGTCCGGAGGTAAAGATTTATATATGGGAAGTCCTATTTTGGCCACCGGAAAATGTTCGGGATTTTTCGGTATTGTATCGGGAAGGTTCTAGAAGGTTCTGAAGTGGGGCCCACCTGCATGGGGGACCCACATGAACGTGGGTAGTGAGGGCAAGGACCCACACCCCTGGTCAAGGCGCACCAAGATCCCACCTTAGAAGAAATAAGATCATATCCCGAAGGGATAAGATCAAGATCCCTAAAAAAGGGGGATAACAATCGGTGGGGAAGGGAAATGATGGGATTTCTTTCCCCCACCTTTGCCAACGCCCCAATGGACTTGGAGGGCAAGAAACCAGCCCCCTTCACCCCTATATATAGTGGGGAGGCGCATGGGAGCAGCACCCCAAGCCCTAGCGCCTCCCTCCCTCCCGTGACACCTCTTCCTCCCCGCTTGCGCTTGGCGAAGCCCTGCCGGGATCCCGCTACTTCCACCACCACGCCGTCGTGCTGCTGGATCTCCATCAACTTCTCCTTCCCCCTTGCTGGATCAAGAAGGAGGAGACGTCCCCGCTCCGTACGTGTGTTGAACGTGGAGGTGCCGTCCGTTCGGCGCTAGGATCATCGGTGATTTGGATCACGACGAGTACGACTCCATCAACCCGTTCTCTTGAACGCTTCCGCTCGCGATCTACAAGGGTATGTAGATGCACTCTTTTCCCTCTCGTTGCTAGAAGACTCCATAGATTGTTCTTTGTGATGCGTAGAAATTTTTTAATTTCTGCAACGATCTCCAACAGTGGCATCATGAGCTAGGTCTATGTGTAGTTTCTATGCACGAGTAGAACACAAACTTGTTGTGGGCGTAGATGTTGTAGATTTTCTTACCACTACTAGTCTTATCTTGTTTCGGCGGCATCGTGGGATGAAGCGGCCCGGACCGACCTTACACGTACGCTTACGTGAGACAGGTTCCACCGACTGACATGCACTAGTTGCATAAGGTGGCTAGCGGGTGTCTGTCTCTCCCACTTTAGTCGAATCGGATTCGATGAAAAGGGTCCTTATGAAGGGTAAATAGAAGTTGGCATATCACGTTGTGGTTTTACGTAGGTAAGAAAAGTTCTTGCTAGAAACCTATAGAAGCCACGTAAAAACATGCAACAACAATTAGAGGACGTCTAACTTGTTTTTTCAGCATATGCCTTGTGATGTGATATGGCCAAAAGGATGTGATGAACGAAATATATGTGATGTATGAGAATGATCATGTTCTTGTAATAGGAATCACGACTTGCATGTCGATGAGTATGACAACCGGCATGAGCCATAAGAGTTGTCTTTATTTTTTGTATGACCTGCGTGTCATTGAATAACGCCATGTAAATTACTTTACTTTATTGCTAAACACGTTAGCCATAGAAGTAGAAGTAATCGTTGGCGTGACAACTTCATGAAGACACGATGATGGAGATCATGATGATGGAGATCATGGTGTCATGCCGGTGACGACGATGATCATGGCGCCCCGAAGATGGAGATCAAAAGGAGCAAAATGATATTGGCCATATCATGTCACTATTTGATTGCATGTGATGTTTATCATGTTTTACATCTTATTTGCTTAGAACGACGGTAGCTTAAATAAGATGATCCCTCGCAATAATTTCAAGAAAGTGTTCCCCCTAACTGTGCACCGTTGCGAAGGTTCGTTGTTTCGAAGCACCACGTGATGATCGGGTGTGATAGATTCTAACGTTCGAATACAACGGGTGTAAGCCAGATTTACACACGCAATACACTTAGGTTGACTTGACGAGCCTAGCATGTAGACACATGGCCTCGGAACACGGAAGACCGAAAGGTCGAGCATGAGTCATATAGAAGATACGATCAACATGAAGATGTTCACCGATGTTGACTAGTCCGTCTCACGTGATGATCGGACACGGCCTAGTTGACTCGGATCATGTTTCACTTAGATGACTAGAGGGATGTCTATCTGAGTGGGAGTTCATTGAATAATTTGACTAGATGAACTTAATTATCATGAACTTAGTCTAAAATCTTTACAATATGTCTTGTAGATCAAATGACCCACGCTAATGTTGCCCTCAACTTCAACGCGTTCCTAGAGAAAACCAAGCTAAAAGATGATGGCAGCAACTATACGGACTGGGTCCAGAACCTGAGGATCATCCTCATAGCTGCCAAGAAAGATTATGTCCTAGAAGCACCGCTAGGTGACGCACCCATCCCAGAGAACCAAGACGTTATGAACGCTTGGCAGCAGCGTGCTGATGATTACTCCCTCGTTCAGTGCGGCATGCTTTACAGCTTAGAACCGGGGCTCCAAAAGCGTTTTGAGCAACACGGAGCATATGAGATGTTCGAAGAGCTGAAAATGGTTTTCAAAGCTCATGCCCGGGTCGAGAGATATGAAGTCTCCGACAAGTTCTTCAGTTGTAAGATGGAGGAAAATAGTTCTGTCAGTGAGCACATACTCAAAATTTCTGGGTTACACAACCGCTTGACTCAGCTGGGAGTTAATCTCCCGGATGACGCGGTCATTGACAGAATCCTTCAGTCGCTTCCACCGAGCTACAAGAGCTTTGTGATGAACTTCAATATGCAGGGGATGGAAAAGACCATTCCTGCGGTATATTCAATGCTGAAATCAGCGGAGGTGGAGATCAAAAAGGAACATCAAGTGTTGATGGTGAATAAAACCACTAAGTTCAAGAAAGGCAAGGGTAAGAAGAACTTCAAGAAGGACGGCAAGGGAGTTGCCGTGCCCGGTAAGCCAGTTGCCGGGAAGAAGCCAAAGAATGGACCCAAGCCTGAGACTGAGTGCTTTTATTGCAAGGGAAGTGGTCACTGGAAGCGGAACTGCCCCAAGTACTTAGCGGACAAGAAGGCCGGCAACACCAAAGGTATATGTGATATACATGTTATTGATGTGTACCTTACCAGCACTCGTAGTAGCTCCTGGGTATTTGATACCGGTGCGGTTGCTCATATTTGTAACTCAAAGCAGGAGCTGCGGAATAAACGGAGACTGGCAAAGGACGAGGTGACGATGCGCGTCGGGAATGGTTCCAAGGTCGATGTGATCGCCGTCGGCACGCTACCTCTACATTTACCTACGGGATTAGTTTTAAACCTCAATAATTGTTATTTAGTGCCAGCTTTGAGCATGAACATTTTATCAGGATCTCGTTTAATTTGAGATGGCTACTCATTTAAATCCGAGAATAATGGTTGTTCTATTTATATGAGAGATATGTTTTATGGTCATGCCCCGCTGGTTAATGGTTTATTCTTAATGAATCTCGAACGTAGTGTTACACATATTCATAGTGTGAGTACCAAAAGATGTAAGGTTGATAATGATAGTCCCACATACTTGTGGCACTGCCGTCTTGGTCACATTGGTGTCAAGCGCATGAAGAAGCTCCATGCTGATGGACTTTTAGAGTCTCTTGATTACGAATCATTTGACACGTGCGAACCATGCCTCATGGGTAAGATGACCAAGACTCCGTTCTCCGGAACAATGGAGCGAGCAACCAACTTATTGGAAATCATACATACTGATGTGTGCGGTCCAATGAGTGTTGAGGCTCGCGGTGGCTATCGTTATGTTCTCACTCTCGCTGATGACTTGAGTAGATATGGGTATGTCTACCTAATGAAACACAAGTCTGAGACCTTTGAAAAGTTCAAGGAATTTCAGAGTGAGGTTGAGAATCAACGTGACAGAAAAATAAAATTCTTAAGATCAGATCGTGGAGGGGAATATTTGAGTCACGAATTTGGCACACACTTAAGGAAATGTGGAATAGTTTCACAACTCACGCCGCCTGGAACACCTCAGCGAAATGGTGTGTCCGAACGTCGTAATCGCACTCTATTGGATATGGTGCGATCTATGATGTCTCTTACCGATCTACCGCTCTCATTTTGGGGCTATGCTTTAGAGACTGCCGCATTCACTTTAAATAGGGCTCCGTCAAAATCCGTTGAGACGACACCGCATGAATTATGGTTTGGGAAGAAACCTAAGCTGTCGTTTCTAAAAAGTTTGGGGATGCGATGCTTATGTCAAGAAACTTCAACCTGAAAAGCTCGAACCCAAGTCAGAAAAATGCGTCTTCATAGGATACCCTAAGGAAACCATTGGGTATACCTTCTACCTCAGATCCGAAGGCAAGATCTTTGTTGCCAAGAACGGGTCCTTTCCGGAGATAGAGTTTCTCTCGAAAGAAGTAAGTGGGAGGAAAGTGGAACTTGATGAAGTACTACGTCTTGAACCGGAAAGTAGCGCAGCTCAGGAAGATGTTCCTGTGGTGCCTGCACTGACTAGAGAGGAAGCTAATGATGATGATCAAGGTACTTCGGATCAAGTTACTACTGAACTTCGTAGGTCCACGAGGACACGTTCCACACCAGAGTGGTATGGCAACCCTGTCCTGGAAATCATGTTGTTAGACAACGGTGAACCTTCGAACTATGAAGAAGCAATGGCGGGCCCAAATTCCGACAAATGGCTAGAAGCCATGAAATCCGAGATAGGATCCATGTATGAAAACGAAGTATGGACTTTGATTGACTTGCCCGATGATCGGCGAGCCATAGAAAATAAATGGATCTTTAAGAAGAAGACAGACGCAGATGGTAATGTGACCATCTATAAGGCTCGACTTGTCGCTAAGGGTTATCGACAAGTTCAAGGGGTTGACTACGATGAGACTTTCTCACCCGTAGCGAAGCTGAAGTCCGTCCGAATCATGTTAGCAATTGCCGCATTCTATGATTATGAGATATGGCAAATGGACGTCAAAACGGCATTCCTTAACGGCTTTCTTAAGGAAGAATTGTATATGATGCAGCCGGAAGGTTTTGTCGATCCTAAGAATGCTAACAAGGTATGCAAGCTCCAGCGCTCCATCTATGGGCTGGTGCAAGCATCTCGGAGTTGGAACATTCGATTTGATGAGATGATCAAAGCGTTTGGGTTTACACAGACTTATGGAGAAGCCTGTGTTTACAAGAAAGTGAGTGGGAGCTCTGTAGCATTTCTCATATTATATGTGGATGACATACTGTTGATGGGAAATGATATAGAATTCTTGGGAAGCATAAAGGCCTACTTGAACAAGTGTTTTTCAATGAAGGACCTTGGAGAAGCTGCTTATATATTAGGCATCAAGATCTATAGAGATAGATCAAGACGCCTCATTGGTCTTTCACAAAGTACGTACCTTGACAAGATATTGAAGAAGTTCAATATGGATCAGTCCAAGAAGGGGTTCTTGCCTGTATTGCAAGGTGTGCAATTGAGCACGGCTCAATGCCCGACCACGGCAGAAGATAGAGAAAAGATGAGTGTCGTCCCCTATGCCTCGGCCCTAGGGTCTATTATGTATGCCATGCTGTGTACCAGACCTGATGTAAACCTTGCCGTAAGTTTGGTAGGAAGGTACCAAAGTAATCCCGGCATGGAACACTGGACAGCGGTCAAGAATATCCTGAAGTACCTGAAGAGGACTAAGGATATGTTTCTCGTTTATGGAGGTGACGAAGAGCTCGTCGTAAAGGGTTACGTCGATGCTAGCTTCGACACAGATCTGGATGACTCTAAGTCACAAACCGGATACGTGTATATTTTGAGTGGTGGGGCAGTAAGCTGGTGCAGTTGCAAGCAAAGCGTTGTGGCGGGATCTACATGTGAAGCGGAATACATGGCGGCCTCAGAGGCAGCACAAGAAGCAATCTGGGTGAAGGAGTTCATTACCGACCTAGGAGTTATTCCCAATGCGTCGGGCCCGATGACTCTCTTCTGTGACAACACTGGAGCTATTGCCCTTGCCAAGGAGCCCAGGTTTCACAGGAAGACCAGGCATATCAAGCGTCGCTTCAACTCCATTCGTGAAAAATGTTGAAAATGGAGACATAGATATTTGTAAAGTACATACGGACCTTAATGTAGCAGATCCGTTGACTAAACCTCTCCCTAGAGCAAAACATGATCAACACCAGAACTCTATGGGTGTTCGATTCATCACAATGTAACTAGATTATTGACTCTAGTGCAAGTGGGAGACTGTTGGAAATATGCCCTAGAGGCAATAATAAAATGGTTATTATTATATTTCCTTGTTCATGATAATTGTCTATTGTTCATGCTATAATTGTGTTATCCGGAAATCGTAATACATGTGTGAATACATAGACCACAACATGTCCCTAGTGAGCCTCTAGTTGACTAGCTCGTTGATCAACAGATAGTCATGGTTTCCTGACTATGGACATTGGATGTCATTGATAACGGGATCACATCATTAGGAGAATGATGTGATGGACAAGACCCAATCCTAAGCATAGCACAAGATCGTGTAGTTCGTTTGCTAGAGCTTTTCCAAATGTCAAGTATCATTTCCTTAGACCATGAGATTGTGCAACTCCCGGATACCATAGGAGTGCTTTGGGTGTGCCAAACGTCACAACGTAACTGGGTGGCTATAAAGGTGCACTACGGGTATCTCCGAAAGTGTCTGTTGGGTTGGCACGAATCGAGACGGGGATTTGTCACTCCGTATGACGGAGAGGTATCTCTGGGCCCACTCGGTAATGCATCATCATAATGAGCTCAATGAGACCAAGTGTTTGGTCACGGGATCATGCATTACGGTACGAGTAAAGTGACTTGCCGGTAACGAGATTGAACAAGGTATTGGGATACCGACGATCGAATCTCGGGCAAGTAACGTACCGATTGACAAAGGGAATTGTATACGGGATTGATTGAATCCTCGACATCCTGGTTCATCCAATGAGATCATCGTGGAACATGTGGGAGCCAACATGGGTATCCAGATCCTGCTGTTGGTTATTGACCGGAGAGTTGTCTCGGTCATGTCTGCATGTCTCCCGAACCCGTAGGGTCTACACACTTAAGGTTCGGTGACGCTAGAGTTGTAGAGATATTAGTATGCGGTTAACCAAAAGTTGTTCGGAGTCCCGGATGAGATCCGGGACGTCAGAGGAGTTCCGGAATGGTCCGGTGGTAAAGATTTATATATGGTAAGTCCTATTTTGGCCACCGGAAAATGTTCGGGATTTTTCGGTATTGTATCGGGAAGGTTCTAGAAGGTTCCGAAGTGGGGCCCACCTGCATGGGGGACCCACATGAACGTGGGTAGTGAGGGCATGGCCCCACACCCCTGGTCAAGGCGCACCAAGATCCCACCTTAGAAGAAATAAGATCATATCCCGAAGGGATAAGATCAAGATCCCTAAAAAAGGGGGATAACAATCGGCGGGGAAGGGAAATGATGGGATTTCTTTCCCCCACCTTTGCCAACGCCCCAATGGACTTGGAGGGCAAGAAACCAGCCCCCTCCACCCCTATATATAGTGGGGAGGCGCATGGGAGCAGCACCCCAAGCCCTAGCGCCTCCCTCCCTCCCGTGACACCTCTTCCTCCCCGCTTGCACTTGGCGAAGCCCTGCCGGGATCCCGCTACTTCCACCACCACGCCGTCGTGCTGCTGGATCTCCATCAACTTCTCCTTCCCCCTTGCTGGATCAAGAAGGAGGAGACGTCCCCGCTCCGTACGTGTGTTGAACGCGGAGATGCCGTCCGTTCGGCGCTAGGATCATCGGTGATTTGGATCACGACGAGTACGACTCCATCAACCCCGTTCTCTTGAACGCTTCCGCTCGCGATCTACAAGGGTATGTAGATGCACTCTTTTCCCTCTCGTTGCTAGAAGACTCCATAGATTGTTCTTGGTGATGCGTAGAAATTTTTTAATTTCTGCAACGATCTCCAACAAAAGGTTGTTGTTTCTCGGTTGCACACTGATTTGAATTCGTGCGCATCTTCATGTGATGTTAGAAGCCCGGTTCGAGATTCGACACATGTCAATCCAGATGTGTATGTGACACATCAATGAGGCAACCTCCATTGACCCAACCTTTGAGCCTCGTCCGAAATGAGCAACATAATAATAAAGACTTGCACATGGATGGTGATGAGTTTGAGGGTGATGAATCAGAGACTTATCTTCGTGACCATTATGATGGCGATGTGGAGGAAAATTGCATGAAAGAGGACATGGACCATGGCATTCCATACAATGGTCCTATGCGGGGACTCGGAGGATGAAGGCCCGGATGAAGAAATAGATGAGGATGGTTTGACGGCTAAAGAAGACAATGCTTTCAAGAAGGTAATAGGCCGGGGTCACGAGACATCATTGTTCTGTGATCTCAGCCTAGCCGATAAGGCGATTGTTGATGGTGGCACAAGTAAAATTATTGCACCAAGGTTAACTTCAAAGCGAGATATCGGGGCAAGTGTGTATGGTGTTAGTGACAGAACAATATTTTAAAGCTTGGTAGAACTTCAAGTATGGGTCAAGGACTAGGCAGTCAAGTTTCATCGACCATTCTTTGTAGACAAGTCAAACTCCAAATTGCATTATGTGTTAAAATGTGAGGAACACAAGAATCATTGCCCTTGGGTTATCTGTGCCAGATGTGTTAAAGGCGAGCCGCAATGGAAGATTACAAATTCCGTGTTTCAACACTGATGTAGCAGTTTCAACACTGATGTAGCAGCAAGAATATTGGTAATGCTAATGTAAAGGATGATCACCGTCAATTGACCTCCAAATTCGTTGCATATCGATTTTCACCGTCCATAAAGATACTCCCGACTTATCCCATTAGGGCGTTGATGGAGATGGCGAAGGAGGCCTTTGGGTACATGGTGAAGTACGGGAAGGCATGGAAGGCCAAGCAAGCCGCCTTTGACATATTGTATGGTGGTTGGGAAGAATCATATAACTGCCTCGCGATGGTGTTGAAAGCGATGGCAGCAGAAAATCTGGGCGTGTACTATGTGGTGGAGCTAGATGGCGTGAGAACAAGGATATAAAATGATGCAACCGTACCAATATTTGGACGTGCATTCTGTACTTTTGAGCCATGCATTAGGGCCTTCAAGCATTGTAGGCCGATTATGTCCGTGGATGGCACATTTCTTACCGGCTATTTCAAAGGCACATTGTTGATCATTGTTGCTAGAAATGATGGGGGTGACAAATTGGTTCCATTGGCTTTCACTTTGGTATCGGCGGAGAACAACTCCAACTGGGAGTGGTTTCTTCATCTAGTGAGGATCAAGGTGATTGGACCTCAAAGAGAGGTCTGCATCATCTCGGACCGCCATCCAGGGATACTCAATGCAGTGGAGATTGACATTCCAGGACATCCTCGCGTGCACCATAGGTGGTGCATGAGATATTTTGTGTCCAACTTTTACCAAGCATGTGGAGACAAGGAATTATCTGACCTTCTCCATGATTGTTGTCTCACATTCACCACTAGACATTTTGAGAAATTGTGGGACAAAGTGTATGCCAAAGCAAACAATGGTGGCAAAGATTTCCTAAATAGGAACCTTGCCGATAAAGGAAAGTGGGCACGGGCTCTCGACAACGAAGGAGTGAGGTATGGTGACATGACAAACAACATGGCTAAATGTTTCAACATGGTGCTAAAGGGTATCTGTGCATTGCTGGTGACAGCTATAGTAGAGTATATATACATTTCAGAAGTTGAATGTCCATTATCAGAAGTATAGTGAGGAAATGGCCAAGTTGATATCCAGGAAAAACAAGGCCAAAAAGATGTACAAGTATCCACCAAAGGTCAACGATTGGATGGAATACCAAGCAAGGAAGGCGTATTCACACAATATCCGGTCCTTTGATAACATAGAATTAATTTACCAAGTTGATGAGCACGGTGGAATGTCGTGTGACGGTGTGCCATATGGAGGTGGCTCGTTCAAGGTTTATCTTAAGAGGGGCGCGTGCTCATGCGAGAGGCCTACGTTGTATCATCTCCCGTGCTCCCACTTGACGGTGGCATCTCGCACTAGAAATTTGAGTGTCAATAGGAACAATGTAAGATTGTAAGAGCATTCGATCGATGCGGTCAAAAATACCTGGGTTGCAAGATTTCACCCCTAACTAGACCAATCCGAATGGCCGGAATTGAAGGAAATATGCCCTAGAGGTAATAATAAAGTTATTATTTATTTCCTTATTTCATATAAATGTTTATTATTCATGCTACAATTGTATTAACCGGAATAGAGTGTCCCTAGTATGCCTCTACTTGACTAGCTCGTTAATCAAAGATGGTTAAGTTTCCTAGCCATAGACATGTGTTGTCATTTGATGAACGGGATCACGGAATGATGTGATGGACAAGACCCATTCGTTAGCTTAGCATTATGATCGTTACAGTTTCATTGCTACTGCTTTCTTCATGACTTATACATGTTCCTCAGACTATGAGATTATGCAACTCCCGAATACCGGAGGAACACCTTGTGTGCTATCAAACGTCACAACGTAACTGGGTGATTATAAAGATGCTCTACATGTGTCTCCGATGGTGTTTCTCGAGTTGGCATAGATCGAGATTAGGGTTTGTCACTCCGAATGTCGGAGAGGTATCTCTGGGCCCTCTCGGTAATGCACATCACTATAAGCCTTGCAAGTAATGTGACTAATGGGTTAGTTGAGGGATGATGCATTACAGAACGAGTAAAGAGACTTGCCGGTAACGAGATTGAACTAGGTATTGAGATACCGATGATCGAATCTCGGGCAAGTAACATACCGATGACAAAGGGAACAACGTATGTTGTTATGCGGTTTGACCGATAAAGATCTTCGTAGAATATGTGGGAGCCAATATGAGCATCCAGGTTCCGCTATTGGTTATTGACTCGAGATGTGTCTCGGTCATGTCTACATAGTTCTCGAACCCGTAGGGTCCGCACGCTTAACGTTTGATGCCGATTTGTATTAAAGAGTTATGTGATTTGATGACCGAAGATAGTTCGGAGTCCCGGATGAGATCATGGACATGACGAGGAGTCTCGAAATGGTCGATACGTAAAGATTTATATATTGGAAGTCTATATCCGGACATCGGAAAGGTTCCGAGTGATTCGGGTATTTTCGGAGTACCGGAGAGTTACGGGAATTCGTATTGGGCCTTAATGGGCCATACGGGAAAGGAGAGAAAGGCCTCATGGGTGGCTGCGCCCCTTCCCCATGGACTGGTCCGAATTGGACTAGGGAAGTGGGGCCCCCCTTCCTTCCTTCCCCTTCTCCCTTCCCCTTTTTTTATTCCATGTGGGAGGTGGAATCCTACTAGGACCAGGGAGTCCTAGTAGGACTCCACACTTTGGGCGCACCCTATGAGGGCCGGCCCCCTTCTCCCTCCATCCTTTATATACGTGGCCAGGGGGCACCCTATAGACACACAAGTTGATTTCTTAGCCGTGTGTGGTGCCCCCCTCCACAGTTACACACCTTGGTCATATTGTTGTAGTGCTTGGGCGAAGCCCTGCGCCGGTAACATCATCATCACCGTCGCCACGCCGTCGTGCTGATGGAACTCTCCCTCGGCCTCAACTGGATCAAGAGTACGAGAGACGTCATCGAGCTGAACGTGTGCTGAACTCGGAGGTGCCGTGCGTTCGGTACTAGGATCGGCCGGATCATGAAAACGTACGACTACATCAACCGCGTTGTCATAACGCGTCTGCTTACGGTCTACGAGGGTACGTAGACAACACTCCCCCGCTCGTTGCGATGCATCACCATGATCTTGCGTGTGCGTAGGAATTTTTTTGAAATTACTGCGTTCCCCTACAGTGGCATCCGAGCCAGGTTTATGCGTAGATGTGATATGCACGAGTAGAACACAAATGAGTTGTGGGCGATAATAGTCATACTGCTTACCAGCATGTCATAGTTTGATTCGGCGGTATTGTTGGATGAAGCGGCCCGGACCGACATTACGCGTACGCTTACGCGAGACTGGTTCTACCGACATGCTTCGCACACAGGTGGCTGGCGGGTGTCAGTTTCTCCAACTTTAGTTGAATCGAGTGTGGCTACGCCCGGTCCTTGTTGAAGGTTAAAACATCACATACTTGATGGAAAATCATTGTGGTTTTGATGCGTAGGTAAGAACAGTTCTTGCTTAGCCCGTAGCAGCCACGTAAAACTTGCAACAACAAAGTAGAGGACGTCTAACTTGTTTTTGCAGGGCATGTTGTGATGTGATATGGTCAAGACGTGATGAGATATAAATTGTTGTATGAGATGATCATGTTTTGTTAAAGTTATCGGCAACTGGCAGGAGCCTTATGGTTGTCTCTTTATTGCACAAGATGCAAGCGCCATATAATTGCTTTACTTTATTGCTATACGATAGCAATAGTTGCAAAAGCAATAATTGGCGAGACGACCATGTGACGACACGTTGATATAGATCAAGATGATGGAGATCATGGTGTCATGCCGGTGAGGATGGAGATCATGACGATGCTTTGGAGATGGAGATCAAAGGCACAAGATGATGATGGCCATATCATGTCACATATTTTTTGATTGCATGTGATGTTTATCTTTATGCATCTTATTTCGCTTAGTACGACGGTAGCATTATGAGATGATCCCTTACTAAAATTTCAAGGTATAAGTGTTCTCCCTGAGTATGCACCGTTGCGATAGTTCTTCGTGCTGAGACACCACGTGATGATCGGGTGTGATAAGCTCTAAGTTCACATACAACGGGTGCAAGCCAGTTTTGCACATGCAGAATACTCGGGTTAAACTTGACGAGCCTAGCACATGCAGATATGGCCTCGGAACACTGAGACTGAAAGGTCGAGCATGAATCATATAGTAGATATGATCAACATAGTGATGTTCACCATTGAAACTACTCCATCTCACGTGATAATCGGACATGGTTTAATTTTTATATGTTCCTAGAGAAAACTAAGTTGAAAGATGTTAGTAGCAATGATGTGGATTGGATCCGTGATCTGAGGATTATCCTCATTGCTACACAGAAGTATTATGTCCTTGATGCACCGATAGGTGACAGAACTATTGTAGGAGCAGATGCAGATGTTTTGAATGTTCTGGCAAAAGCTCGGTATGATAACTACCTATACAATTTGTTTATTGAAAGATGATAGTAGCAATGATGCGGACTTGGTCCGTGATCTGAGGATTTGCCTCATTGCTGCACAGAATAATTATGTCCTTGATGCACCACTAGGTGATAGACCTATTGCAGGAGCATATGCAGACGTTATGAACGTTTTGACAAAAGCTACTACTTGATAGTTTAGTGCACCATGCTTTACGGCTTAGAACTAGGACTTCAAAAATGTTTTGAATGCCACGGAACATATAAGATGTTCCAAGAGTTGAATTTGGTATTTCATACTCATGCCCGTATCAAGAGGTATGAGACCTCTGACAGTACTTTGCCTACAAGATGGAGGAGAATAGCTCAACCAATGAGCATGTGCTCAGATTGTCTGGGTACTACAATTGCTTGAATCAAGTGGGAGTTAACCTTCCAGATAAGATAGTAATTGACAAAGTTCTCTAGTCACTATCTCCAAGTTACTAGAACTTCGTGATGAACTATAATATGCAAGGGATGACGAAAGTAATTCCTGAGCTCTTCGCGATGCTGAAATCGACGAAGGTAGAAATCACGAAAGAGCATCAAGTGTTGATGATTAACAAAACCACTAGTTTCAAGAAAAAGGGAAAAGGGAAGAAGGGGAACTTCAAGAAGAACGGCAAGCAAGTTGCTGCTTGCTACCTCTTGAGCACTGCGTTAGTTTTCCCTTGAAGAGGAAAGGGTGATGCAACAAAGTAGCGTAAGTATTTCCCTCAGTTTTTGAGAACCAAGGTATCAATCCAGTAGGAGGCCACGCACGAGTCCCTCGCACCTACACAAACAAATAAATCCTCGCAACCAACACGATAAGGGGTTGTCAATCCCTACACGGCCACTTACGAGAGTGAGATCTGATAGATATGATAAGATAATATTTTTGGTATTTTTATGATAAAGATGCAAAGTAAAATAAAAGGCAATAAAAATAGCTAAGTGTTGAAAGATTAATATGATGGAAAATAGACTCGGGGCCATGGGTTTCACTAGTGGCTTCTCTCAAGAGCATAAGTATTTACGGTGGGTGAACAAATTACTGTTGAGCAATTGACAGAATTGAGCATAGTTATGAGAATATCTAGGTATGATCATGTATATAGGCATCACGTCCGAGACAAGTAGACCGACTCCTGCCTGCATCTACTACTATTACTCCACACATCGACCGCTATCCAGCATGCATCTAGAGTATTAAGTTCATAAGAACAGAGTAACGCTTTAAGCAAGATGACATGATGTAGAGGGATAAACTCATTCAATATGATATAAACCCCATCTTGTTATCCTCGATGGCAACAATACAATACGTGCCTTGCTGCCCCTACTGTCACTGGGAAAGGACTCCGCAAGATTGAACCCAAAGCTAAGCACTTCTCCCATTGCAAGAAAGATCAAACTAGTAGGCCAAACCAAACTGATAATTCGAAGAGACTTGCAAAGATAACCAATCATACATAAAAGAATTCAGAAGATTCAAATATTGTTCATAGATAAACTTGATCATAAACCCGCAATTCATCGGTCTCAACAAACACACCGCAAAATAAGATTACATCGAATAGATCTCACTGAGAGAGGGGGAGAACATTGTATTTTGATCCAAAAAGAGAGAGGAAGCCATCTAGCTAATAATTATGGACCTGCAGGTCTGAGGTAAACTACTCACACATCATCGGAGAGGCTATGGTGTTGATGTAGAAGCCCTCCGTGATCGATGCCCCCTCCGACGGAGCTCCGGAACAGGCCCCAAGATGGGATGTCACGGGTACAGAAGGTTGCGGCGGTGGAATTAGGTTTTTGGCTCCGTATATGGTAGTTTGGGGGTACGTAGGTATATATAGGAGGAAGGAGTACGTTGGTGGAGCAACAGGGGGCCCACGAGGGTGGAGGGCGCGCCTTGGGGGTAGGCGCGCCCCCTACCTCATGGCTTCCTGGTTGATGCCTTGACGTAGGGTCCAAGTCCTCTGGATCACGTTCGTTCCGAAAATCACGTTCCCGAAGGTTTTATTCCGTTTGGACTCCGTTTGATATTCTTTTTCTACGAAACTCTGAAATAGGCAAAAAACAGCAATTCTGGGCTGGGCCTCCGGTTAATAGGTTAGTCCCAAAAATAATATAAAAGTGTATAATAAAGCCCAATAATGTCCAAAACAGAATATAATATAGCATGGAGCAATAAAAAATTATAGATACGTTGGAGATGTATCAGCATCCCCAAGCTTAATTCCTGCTCGTCCTCGAGTAGGTAAATGATAAAAACAGAATTTTTGATGTGGAATGCTACTTGGCATAATTTCAATGTAATTCTTCTTAATTGTGGTATGAATATTCAGATCCGAAAGATTCAAAATAAAAGTTCAATATTGACATAAAAATAATAATACTTCAAGCATACTAACTAAGCAATTATGTCTTCTCAAAATAACATGGCCAAAGAAAGTTCATCCCTACAAAATCATATAGTTTAGTCATGCTCCATTTTCGTCACACAAGAATGCTCTCATCATCACAACCCCGATGACAAGCCAATCAATTGTTTCATACTTTAGTAATCTCAAACTTTTTCAACTTTCACGCAATATATGAGCGTGAGCCATGGATATAGCACTATGGGTGGAATAGAATATAATGATGGGGGTTATGTGGAGAAGACAAAAAAAGGAGAAAGTCTCACATCAACGAGGCTAACCAATGAGCTATGGAAATGCCCATCGATTGATGTTAATGCAAGGAGTAGGGATTGCCATGCAACGGATGCACTAGAGCTATAAATGTATGAAAGCTCAACAAAAGAAACTAAGTGGGTGTGCATCCAACTTGCTTGCTCACGAAGACCTAGGGCACTTGAGGAGGCCCATTGTTGGAATATACAAGCCAAGTTCTATAATGAAAAGTTCCCACTAGTATATGAAAGTGACAAAACAAGAGACTCTCTATCATGAAGATTATGGTGCTACTTTGAAGCACAAGTGTGGTAAAAGGATAGTAACATTGTCCCTTCTCTCTTTTTCTCTCATTTTTCGGGCCTTCTTCTTTTTTATGGCCTTTCTCTTTTTTTTATTCCTCACTTGGGACAATGCTCTAGAAAATGATGATCATCACACTTCTATTTATTTACAACTCAATGATTACAACTCGATACTAGAACAAAGTATGACTCTATATGAATGCCTCCGGCGGTGTACCGGGATGGGCAATGAACCAAGAGTGACATGTATGAAAATTATGAATGGTGGCTTTGCCACAAATACGATGTCAACTACATGATCATGCAAAGCAATATGACAATGATGAACGTGTCATGATAAACGGAACGGTGGAAAGTTGCATGGCAATATATCTCGGAATGGCTATGGAAATGCCATAATAGGTAGGTATGGTGGCTGTTTTGAGGAAGATATAAGGAGGTTTATGTGTGAAAGAGCGTATCATATCACGGGGTTTGGATGCACCGGCGAAGTTTGCACCAACTCTCAATGTGAGAAAGGGCAATGCATGGTACCGAAGAGGCTAGCAATGATGGAAAGGTGAGAGTGCGTATAATCCATGGACTCAACATTAGTCATAAAGAACTCACATACTTATTGCAAAAATCTACAAGTCATCAAAAACCAAGCACTACGCGCATGCTCCTAGGGGGATAGATTGGTAGGAAAAAAACCATCGCTCGTCCCTGACCGCCATTCATAAGGAAGACACTCAAAGAACACCTCATGTTTCAAATTTGTTACATAACGTTTACCATACGTGCATGCTACTGGACTTGCAAACTTCAACACAAGTATTTCTAAAATTCACAACTACTAAACTAGCACAACTTTGATATCACTACCTCCATGTCTCAAAACAATCATCAAGCATCAAACTTCTCTTAGTATTCAACACACTCATAAGAAAGTTTTTACTAGTCTTGAATACCTAGCATATTAGGATTATTTAAGCAAATTACCATGCTATTTAAGACTCTCAAAATAATCTAAGTGAAGCATGAGAGATCAATAGTTTCTATAAAAAAAATCCACCACCGTGCTCTAAAAGATATAAGTGAAGTGCTAGTGCAAAAACTATATAACTCAAAAGATATAAGTGAAGCACATAGAGTATTCTAATAATTTCCGAATCATGTGTGTTTATCTCAAAAGGTGTGTACAGCAAGGATGATTGTGGTAAACTAAAAAGCAAAGACTCAAATCATACAAGACGCTCCAAGCAAAACACATGTCATGTGGTGAATAAAAATATAGCTCCAAGTAAAGTTACCGATGGAAGTAGACGAAAGAGGGGATGCCTTCCGGGGCATCCCCAAGCTTTGGCTTTTAGGTGTACTTAGATTATCTTGGGGTGCCTTGGGCATCCCCAAGCTTAGGCTCTTTCCACTCCTTGTTCCATAATCCATCAAATCTTTTACCCAAAACTTGAAAACTTCACAACACAAAACTTAACAAAAATTCTCGTGAGCTCCGTTAGCGAAAGAAAACAAAACACCACTTCAAGGTACTGTAATGAACTCATGATTTATTTATATTGGTGATAAACCTACTGTATTCCAACTTCTCTATGGTTTATAAACTATTTTACTAGCCATAGATTCATCAAAATAAGCAAACAACACAGGGAAAACAGAACCTGTCAAAAACAGAACAGTCTGTAGTAATCTGTAACTAACGCAAACTTCTGGAACTCCACAAATTAAGCCAAAATAGGAACACCTATACAATTTGTTTATTGATCAGCAGCAATTGGAATCAATATTTTATCACGTTCTGGTGATTTTTAACAATTGTTTTCGTGAATAGAAAGTTTCTAGAATTTACAGCAAGATCAAATAACTATCATCCAAGAAGATCCTATAGGTTTAACTTGGCACAAACACTAATTAAAACATAAAAACACATCTAACCAGAGGCTAGATCAAATATTTATTCCTAAACAGAAGCAAAAAGCAAAAAACTAAAAAGAAAATTGGGTTGCCTCCCAACAAGCGCTATTGTTTAACGCCCCTAGCTAGGCATAAAAGCAAGGATAGATCTAGGTATTGCCATCTTGGTAGGCAACTCTTTAATAAGACATCTATCACCCTTAGGAGTTTCTTTCTTTTTATTAATTATCAAACTCCTAGGCACAAAATCGAAAAATTCATTTGTAGCAAATGGTTCCTTAATGATAGCAAAAAGATTGGGATGAATACTTATAGATTTGAGATCCGCAGTTTCCTTACTAGAGGATTCACCCTTGTTTTTAGGAACATACATAAGCTTGGCAATTTTAGTTAAAGGAATTGGAGTATTCTTTACGGAAGAAAAAACGGTTCCCAAGTTGGTAATGATACCCTCGATTTATCGATTCTAGTGGAATCCTGATTTATTCTTTCATTAAATATGGGTTCCTTCTCTTTAATATTTTTCAAAGTAACTCCTACCTTAGATCCATATTGGGTAATTTGATTGTGGATCTTTTTATCCAAATTTTCAATTAACTCTACGGTAGCAACTTTATTTTCAATAATTTCAAGTCTTTGCATTACATGCTCCAAAGTTAACATAGTTCCATTAACCAAAAGAGGTGGTGCCAAACAAATCTATCATAGCATTATAAGAATCAAAAGTATGTCTACCCAAGAAATTCCCTCCGGTAATGGTATCAAGGATATATCTGTACCAAGGAGTAGTGCCTACATAAAAATTGCGAAGAAGAACGGAAGTAGATTGCTTCCTGGTAGATCTATTTTGAGCATTGCAAATTCTATACCAAGCGTCTTTTAGATTTTCTCCCTCCCTTTGCTTAAAATTAAGAACTTCATTTTCGGGAGACAATGGAGAAGATAGGGGACTAGCCATAACGACAAGCAAATGGAAAAGAGGCGAACGGAAAAGAGAGGGTGAATAAAACGGCAAGGGTGAAGTGGGGGAGAGGAAAACGAGAGGCAAATGGCAAATAATGTAATGCGGGAGATAAGGGTTTGTGATGGGTACTTGGTATGTTGACTTTTGCGTAGACTCCCCGGCAACGGCGCCAGAAATCCTTCTTGCTACCTCTTGAGCATTGCGTTGGTTTTCCCTTGAAGAGGAAAGGGTGATGCAGCAAAGTAGCGTAAGTATTTCCCTCAGTTTTTGAGAACCAAGGTATCAATCCAGTAGGAGGCCACGCACGAGTCCCTCGCACCTACACAAACAAATAAATCCTCGCAACCAACGCGATAAGGGGTTGTCAATCCCTACACGGTCACTAACGAGAGTGAGATCTGATAGATATGATAAGATAATATTTTTGGTATTTTTATAATAAAGATGCAAAGTAAAATAAAAGGAAATAAAAATAGCTAAGTGTTGGAAGATTAATATGATGGAAAATAGACCCGGGGGCCATAGGTTTCACTAGTGGCTTCTCTCAAGAGCATAAGTATTTACGGTGGGTGAACAAATTACTGTTGAGCAATTGACAGAATTGAGCATAGTTATGAGAATATCTAGGTATGATCATGTATATAGGCATCACGTCCGAGACAAGTAGACCGACTCCTGCCTGCATCTACTACTATTACTCCACACATCGACCGCTATCCTGCATGCATCTAGAGTATTAAGTTCATAAGAACAGAGTAACGCCTTAAGCAAGATGACATGATGTAGAGGGATAAACTCATGCAATATGATAAAAACCCCATCTTGTTATCCTCGATGGCAACAATACAATACGTGCCTTGCTGCCCCTACTGTCACTGGGAAAGGACACCGCAAGATTGAACCCAAAGCTAAGCACTTCTCCCATTGCAAGAAAGATCAATCTAGTAGGCCAAACCAAACTGATAATTCGAAGAGACTTGCAAAGATAACCAATCATACATAAAAGAACTCAGAGAAGATTCAAATATTGTTCATAGATAAACTTGATCATAAACCCACAATTCATCGGTCTCAACAAACACACCGCAAAAGAAGATTAAATCGAATAGATCTCCACGAGAGAGGGGGAGAACATTGTATTGAGATCCAAAAAGAGAGAAGAAGCCATCTAGCTACTAACTATGGACCCGAAGGTCTGAGGTAAACTACTCACACATCATCGGAGAGGCTATGGTGTTGATGTAGAAGCCCTCCGTGATGGATGCCCCCTCCGGGGGAGCTCCGGAACAGGCCCCAAGATGGGATCTCGTGGGTACAGAAGGTTGCGGCGGTGGAATTAGGTTTTGGCTCCGTATCTGATCGTTTGGGGGTACGTACGTATATATAGGAGGAAGGAGTACGTCGGTGGAGCAACAGGGGGCCCAGGAGGGTGGAGGGCGCGCCCAGGGGGTAGGCGCGCCCCCCTACCTCGTGGCCTCCTCCTTTGTTTCTTGACGTAGAGTCCAAGTCTCCTGGATCATATTCTTCCTAAAAATCACGTTCCCGAAGGTTTCATTCCGTTTGGACTCCGTTTGATATTCCTTTTCTGCGAAACTCTGAAATAGGAAAAAAAAGCAATTCTGGGCTGGGCCTCCGGTTAATAGGTCAGTCCCAAAAATAATATAAAAATGAATAATAAAGCCCAATAATGTCTAAAACAGTAGATAATATAGCATGGAGCAGTCAAAAATCTATTATATAATTATATAATTAAGACGACAGACAAATAAGACACCACGTTCATCCACATAATTTAAATTATATCAACCATTAATTTTAGAGATTAACGGCTAAGATTTAAAGATATAAGCGTTACATACAAATATTATGTATATGTCTTTTTGGAACATAGGAAGTTGTCACGTGCAGACAAGGGGACGTATAAGAGGAGACCTACACGTTTGCAACCTCATGTATTGAATCTCAGCAAAAAAACATGTATTGTACATGCAAATAAGGAGGCATGTATTCTAAAAAAAAGTCTACGTTATCACGTGCAAGCTGAGTCCAACACGGACAGATTCCCAAAAATTCTAAAAGAAAAAAGTCCAATACGGACAAGTACAAGAGAAACAGGACATGTTAAAAAGGAAACATGTAGGAAACACGTGCCAACTCAAAAAGAAAAACGTTACATGTTTTAAAAAAGAAACATGTAGATATGGGAGGAAGCACGTGTACAGCAGAAAAAGGAAACATGTGCCGACTGAAAAAGGGAAACATGTATAAACCGTACCATGTACACATTTTTTTAGAATACATGCATGTGCAGGTCTCTTCCAAGAAAAAAAACATTTATGCATAAATCAAGTACAAGGAAATATACTCCAAAGGTTAACAGATAAAGCATTTCACGTGTACATGCATAAGCCATTCTTTTTTGCAGGAGCCATGCTAATCCCATAGGTTTGGGTGCATCTAATGCCAACACGTGAAAACATTAACTTTTTTTTGCGAGGACTCAAAAACATTAACTTCAACAACACCTGATATATCATAGAAATTAGAAAGGGCCGGCTAAAAAAAAAATTAGAAATGTCAATGAACATGTATATAATGAGAGGCCACCAAAGAATTTATTCTAAAATAAATATACAAACAGTTTGTCATGATTGATTAAAGTTCTGAGCCAGATTATTCTTAAACACTATATGTGTTTCTTAATAGATGGACAGAAATAGCACTCATAATTTATATATGAGATTCGAAATAATAAAAATAAATCATTTTCCATTATATAATGTTCATTGGTAAGAGTTAACTATAAAATTTAACCCATAGATATGAGCATAAAAAGTATAAATAAAATCAGCGATTCACTTTCATTCCCCTCGAATTAAAATATATGATCATGTCGGACAAAAAAACATGTGCAAATCCAACGAGAGAAAAACTGTAATATCAACTTCTGCACGAATACAACCATAATTCCTGGAATTAGATGATCATTAAAAAAAATCAGCCAAATATAAAACTGAAAGGTGAAATATATACTGTAGTAACATGAGGGCTTTGCTTTCCAGTACAAAATATTCAATATGTAGTGCTTCAGGAAAATAGTAATATGTCTCACATGCATCAACTCATAGATTGCTTCCGTCGATGGCAAAATACGCATTTCATGCATTGGTAAAAAAGGGTTTGACAGTATAACAAAAGAGTACGACGATAGTTCGAGGGACAAGGGAGCCGAGAAAAACCATGCATAAATTTATTATCATTGATGGAGTTCACAAAGTCGGATGGAGATAGATAAGACATATATTAAGAAGAATAAAAGATGAAATGAAGTTTGGAAGGATGTACACAACATCGATCCCATACGTAGATGAAGTGGTTCTGCAGTAAAAATAAGTTGGGCAGGACCATAATGAAGATAATTGGAAGCATCAATGAATATATTAGTTGTCACCGACACATGAACTTAAAACAATGGAGTAGTTATAGATTGGAAGAGCCAAAAGTAAATGTATGTATAAGGGATCACCTAAGGCAAACAGAAAAGGTGATCGGTAGTACTAATATGTTACGTGTGTGTGTGTGTGTGCGCGCGCGAGCGTGTTGTATGGTAAAAAGAAAAGGCAAACCAATACAAGGGAAATCAAAAAGAACATGTGATGTGTGCGTATAAAGAGGCTAGAAAGCAAGACTTTTGTAGCCATGGGATTATAAGTTTGTACTCCTATGCTACTGAATTGAACATGTGTATGAATTATCAAACAGATCTTAGAACAAGAATAAACAAGGTTAGTTATTTGATTAAATTGTCTGTGTACGTGACTAATCTGAAGTTGTATAGACCTTGATAGATTGGCATGACAAGGCACATACTTATGTGTTTTGATTTTTTTCGACAGATAAATCTATTACTAACAGCTTAATACATACATTATAAAGCAATCACCAAATCAACTATTTTTAAATATATTTTAAAGATATATAACTGTGTTAAATATTAAATAAGATTATGGAAATAAAAAAAACCATGAGGCTAATATGTTATAGCGTTAATCATTCAATGATAAAATTAGTAACATCTAGCCGCGCAAATGCGTGGGACACACTGCTAGTTATAGATAAGTTGGAGACGTATCAAGCATCCCCAAGCTTAATTCCTGCTCGTCCTCGAGTAGGTAAATGATAAAAACAGAATTTTTGATGCGGAGTGCTACTTGGCATAATTTCAATGTAATTCTTCTTAATTGTGGTATGAATATTCAGATCCGAAAGATTCAAGACAAAAGTTTAATATTGACATAATAATAATACTTCAAGTATACTAACAAAGCAATCATGTCTTCTCAAAATAACATGGCCAAAGAAAGTTATCCCGACAAAATCATATAGTCTGGCTATGCTCTATCTTCACCACACAAAGTATTTAAATCATGCACAACCCCGATGACAAGCCAAGCAATTGTTTCATACTTTTGACATTCTCAAACTTTTTCAATCTTCATGCAATATGTGAGCGTGAGCCATGGACATAGCACTATATGTGGAATAGAATGGTGGTTGTGGAGAAGACAAAAAAGGGAGAAGATAGTCTCACATCAACTAGGCGTATCAACGGGCTATGGAGATGCCCATCAATAGATATCAATGTGAGTGAGTAGGGATTGCCATGCAACGGATGCACTAGAGCTATAAGTATATGAAAGCTCAACAAAGGAAACTAAGTGGGTGTGCATCCAACTCGCTTGCTCACGAAGACCTAGGGCATTTTGAGGAAGCCCATCATTGGAATATACAAGCCAAGTTCTATAATGAAAATTTCCCACTAGTATATGAAAGTGACAAAATGAGAGACTCTCTGTCATGAAGATCATGGTGCTACTTTGAAGCACAAGTGTGGTAAAAGGATAGTAACATTGTCCCTTCTCTCTTTTTCTCTCATTTTTTATTTGGGCCTTTTCTCTCTTTTTTTATGGCCTCTTTTCTTTTTCTTTTTTTCATCCGGAGTCTCATCCCGACTTGTGGGGGAATCATAGTCAGTCTCCATCATCCTTTCCTCACTTGGGACAATGCTCTAAAAATGAAGATCATCACACTTTTATTTTCTTACAACTCAACAATTACAACTCGATACTTAGAACAAAATATGATCTATATGAATGCCTCCGGCGGTGTACCGGGATATGCAATGAATCAAGAGTGACATGTATGAAAGAATTATGAACAGTGGCTTTGCCACAAATACGATGTCAACTACATGATCATGCAAAGCAATATGACAATGATGGAGCGTGTCATAATAAACGGAACGCTGGAAAGTTGCATGGCAATATATCTCGAAATGGCTATGAAAATGCCATGATAGGTAGGTATGGTGGCTGTTTTGAGGAAGGTTTATGGTGGGTGAATGATACCGGCGAAAAGTGCGCGGTATTAGAGAGGCTAGCAATGGTGGAAGGAAGAAGAGTGTGTATAATCCATGGACTCAACATTAGTCATAAAGAACTCATATACTTATTGCAGAAATCTACAAGTTATCAAAGAAAAGTATTACGCGCATGCTCCTAGGGGGGTAGATTGGTAGGAAAAGACCATCGCTCGTCCCCGACCGCCACTCATAAGGAAGACAATCAATAAATAAATTATGCTCCGACTTCATCACATAACGGTTCACCATACGTGCATGCTACGGGAATCACAAACTTTAACACAATTATTTCTCAAATTCACAACTACTCAACTAGCATGACTCTAATATCACCATCTTCATATCTCAAAACAATTATCAAGCATCAAACTTTTCTTAGTATTCAACACACTCATAAGAAAGTTTTTACTAATCTTGAATACCAAGCATATTAGGATTATTTAAGAAAATTACCATGCTATTTAAGACTCTCAAAATAATCTAAGTGAAGCATGAGAGATCAATCGTTTCTATAAAACAAATCCACCACCGTGCTCTAAAAGATATAAGTGAAGTACTAGAGCAAAACTATATAACTCAAAAGATATAAGCGAAGCACATAGAGTATTCTAACAAATTCCAAATCATGTACTGCTCTCTCAAAAGGTGTGTATAGCAAGGATGATTGTGGTAAACTAAAAAGCAAAGACTCAAATCATACAAGACGCTCCAAGCAAAACACATATCATGTGGTGAATAAAAATATAGCTCCAAGTAAAGTTACCGATGGAAGTAGACGAAAGAGGGGATGCCTTCCGGGGCATCCCCAAGCTTTGTCTTTATGGTGTCCTTAGATTATCTTGGGGGTGCCATGGGCATTCCCAAGCTTAGGCTCTTGCCACTCCTTGTTCCATAATCCATCAAATCTTTCACCCAAAACTTGAAAACTTCACAACACAAAACTTAACAGAAAATCTCGTGAGCTCCGTTAGCGAAAGAAAACAAAAGACCACTTCAAGGTACTGTAATTAACTAATTCTTTATTTATATTGGTGTTAAACCTAATGTATTCCAACTTCTCTATGGTTTATAAACTATTTTACTAGCCATAGATTCATCAAAATAAGCAAACAACACACGAAAAACAGAATCTGTCAAAAACAGAACAGTCTGTAGCAATCTGTAACTAACGCAAACTTCTGGAACTGCAAAAAATAATCCAAAATAGGAAGACCTAGACAATTTGTTTATTGATCAGAAGAAATTGGAATCACTATTTTATCACGTTCTGGTGATTTTTAACAATTGTTTTCGTGAATAGAAAGTTTCTGGAAATTTCTGCAAGATCAAATAACTATCATCCAAGAAGATCCTATAGGTTTAACTTGGCACAAACACTAATTAAAACATAAAAACAAATCTAACCAGAGGCTAGAACAAATATTTATTCCTAAACAGAAGCAAAAAACTAAAAACTAAAAATAAAATTGGGTTGCCTCCCAACAAGCGCTATCGTTTAACGCCCCTAGCTAGGCATAAAAGCAAGGATAGATCTTAGGTATTGCCATCTTTGGTAGGCAATCCATAAGTGGCTCTCATGATAGATTAATATGGTAATTTTATTTTCTTCCTAGGGAAGTGTTCCATGCCTTTCTTTAATGGAAATTGGAATCTAATATTCCCTTCCTTCATATCAATAATTGCACCAATCGTTCTAAGGAAAGGTCTACCAAGAATAATAGGATATGAAGGATTACAATCTATATCAAGAACGATAAAATCTACGGCCACATAATTCCTATTTGCAACAATAAGAACATCATTAATATTTCCCATAGGTTTCTTAATAGTAGAATCCGCAAGGTGCAAGTTTAGAGAGCAATCATCAAAATCACGGAAATCTAGCAAATCGCACAAAGTTTTGGGAATAGTGGGAACACTAGCACCCAAATCACATAAAGCATAGAACTCATGATCCTTAATCTTAATTTTAATAGTAGGTTCCCACTCATCATAAAGTTTTCTAGGAATAGAAACTTCCAACTCAAGCTTTTCTTCATAAGATTGCATCAAGGCATCAACGATATGTTTAGTAAACGCTTTATTTTGACTATAAGCATGAGGAGAATTTAGCACGGATTGCAACAAGGAAATACAATCTATCAAAGAGCAATTTTCATAATTAAATTCCTTGAAATCCAAAATAGTGGGTTTAACATCTAGGGTTTTGATTTCTTCAATCCCACTTTTGTCAATTTTAGCATCAAGATCTAAAAACTCCGAATTTTTGGAACGCCTTCTAGGTAAAGGTGGATCATATTCAGTCCCATCATTATCAAGATTCATATTGCAAAACAAAGATTTAATAGGGGACACGTCAATAACTTTTAGATCTTCATCTTTATTTTCATAGAAATTTGAAGAACACGCTTTCATAAAGCAATCTTTCTTAGCACGCATTCTAGCAGTTCTTTCTTTGCACTCATCAATGGAAATTCTCATGGCTTTGAGAGACTCATTGATATCATGCTTAGGAGGAATAGATCTAAGTTTTAAAGAATCAACATCAAGAGAAATTCTATCAATGTTCCTAGCCAATTCATCAACTTTAAGCAATTTCTCTTCAAGCAAAGCATTGAAATTCTTTTGCGAATTCATAAACTCTTTAACACCAGTTTCAAATTCAGAGGGCAACGTATTAAAATTTCCATAAGAGTTGTTGTAGGAATTACCATAATTATTAGAGGAATTGCTAGGATAAGGCCTGGGATTAAAGTTTCCTCTATACGCGTTGTTACCAAAATTATTCCTACCAACAAAATTCACATCCATAGATTCATTATTATTCTCAATCAAAGTAGACAAAGGCATATCATTAGGATCAGAAGAAACACTCTTAGTAGCAAATAATTTCATAAGTTCGTCCATCTTTCCACTCAAAACATTAATTTCTTCTATTGCATGCACTTTTTTATTAGTAGATCTTTCAGTGTGCCATTGAGAATAATTAACCATAATATTATCTAGGAGTTTAGTAGCTTCTCCTAAAGTGATTTCCATAAAAGTGCCTCCCGCGGCCGAATCTAAAAGATTTCTAGAAGCAAAATTCAATCCGGCATAAATTTTTTGTATAATCATCCATAAATTCAAACCATGCGTAGGGCAATTATGTATCATTAATTTCACCCTCTCCCAAGCTTGTGCAACATGTTCATGATCAAGTTGCTTAAAATTCATAATATCGTTTCTAAGAGACATGATCTTAGCGGGAGGAAAAATACATAGAGATAAAAGCATCTTTGCACTTGTTCCAAGAATCAATACTATTTTTAGGCAAAGACGAAAACGAAGCTTTAGCACGATCTCTAAGCGAAAAAGGAAATATCTTTAATTTAACAATATCATTGTCAACATCTTTCTTCTTTTGCATATCACACAAATCAACGAAGCTATTTAGATGAGTAGCGACATCTTCACTAGGAAGGCCGGCGAATTGATCTTTCATGACAAGATTCAACAAAGCAGCATTGATTTCACAAGATTCAGTATTGGTAAGAGGAGCAATCGGAGTGCTAAGGAAATCATTATTGTTGGTATTGGTAAAGTCACATAATTTGGTATTATCTTGAGCCATCGTGACAAACAAGCAATCCAACACACGAGCAAACAAGAAGCAAGCGAAAAAAAAGGCGAACGGAAAAGAGAGGGCGAATAAAACGGCAAGGGTGAAGTGGGGGAGAGGAAAACGAGAGGCAAATGGCAAATAATGTAATGCGGGAGATAAGGGATTGTGATGGGTACTTGGTATGTTGACTTTTGCGTAGACCTCCCCGGCAACGGCGCCAGAAATCCTTCTTGCTACCTCTTGAGCACTGCGTTGGTTTTCCCTTGAAGAGGAAAGGGTGATGCAGCAAAGTAGCGTAAGTATTTCCCTCAGTTTTTGAGAACCAAGGTATCAATCCAGTAGGAGGCTACGCGCGAGTCCCTCGTACCTACACAAAACAAATAAATCCTCGCAACCAACGCGATAAGGGGTTGTCAATCCCTTCACCGTCACTTACGAGAGTGAGATCTGATAGATATGATAGGATAATATTTTTGGTATTTTTGTGATAAAGAAGCAAAGTAAAATAAAAGCAAAGTAAAAATAAAGGAAATAACTAAGTGTTGGAAGATTAATATGATGAAGATAGACCCGGGGGCCATAGGTTTCACTAGTGGCTTCTCTCAAGAGCATAAGTATTTTACGGTGGGTGAACCAATTACTGTTGAGCAATTGACAGAATTGAGCATAGTTATGAGAATATATAGGTATGATCATGTATATAGGCATCACGTCCGAGACAAGTAGACCGACTCCTGCCTGCATCTACTAGTATTACTCCACTCATCGACCGCTATCCAGCATGCATCTAGAGTATTAAGTTCATGAAAACAGAGTAACGCCTTAAGCAAGATGACATGATGTAGAGGGATAAATTCATGCAGTATGATAAAAACCCCATCTTGTTATCCTCGATGGCAACAATACAATAAGTGCCTTGCTGCCCCTACTGTCACTGGGAAAGGACACCGCAAGATTGAACCCAAAGCTAAGCACTTCTCCCATTGCAAGAAAGATCAATCTAGTAGGCCAAACCAAACTGATAATTCGAAGAGACTTGCAAAGATAACCAATCATACATAAAAGAACTCAGAGAAGATTCAAATATTGTTCATAGATAAACTTGATCATAAACCCACAATTCATCGGTCTCAACAAACACACCGCAAAAGAAGATTACATCGAATAGATCTCCACGAGAGAGGGGGAGAACATTGTATTGAGATCCGAAAAGAGAGAAGAAGCCATCTAGCTACTAACTATGGAACCGAAGGTCTGAAGTAAACTACTCACACTTCATCGGAGAGGCTATGGTGTTGATGTAGAAGCCCTCCGTGATGGATGCCCCCTCCGGGGGAGCTCCGGAACAGACCCCAAGATGGGATCTCGTGGGTACAGAAGGTTGCGGCTGTGGAATTAGGTTTTTGGCTCCGTATCTGATCGTTTGGGGGTACGTAGGTATATATAGGAGGAAGGAGTACGTCGGTGGAGCAACAGGGGGCCCCAGGAGGGTGGAGGGCGCGCCCTGGGGGGGTAGGCACGCCCCCCTACCTCGTGGCCTCCTCCTTTGTTTCTTGACGTAGGGTCCAAGTCTCCTGGATCATATTCTTCCTAAAAATCACGTTCCCGAAGGTTTCATTTCGTTTGGACTCCGTTTGATATTCCTTTTCTGCGAAACTCTGAAATAGTCAAAAAACAGCAATTCTGGGCTGGGCCTCCGGTTAATAGGTTAGTCCCAAAAATAATATAAAAGTGAATAATAAAGCCCAATAATGTCCAAAACAGTAGATTATATAGCATGGAGCAATCAGAAATTATAGATACGTTGGAGACGGATCAGTCTTCTGCATAGCACCCCCGACTGGGGCGCGCATGCTCATAGGGTGGGTTTTAGCATAGCCATGTGGCAGGTCATCGCTGTAGAATGGCGCCCTTGGCTAGGGTGTTATGTAGTCTAGCATGTCGCCCCAGGTGCGGGCGTCATGCAGGAAGGGCCATTTTGTGAAATATTTTGAAAATGAGTTCATTTTATGCTGAACTTTGGCTAAAGGGCCAATTTTGTCTTTTCCACTCATTTGTCAATACCAAAGATAGGGTGAAGTGACCTTTACAAGGTGTACCCTTTAATTAAGGATCTCATAGTTTAAAGGGCACTAGCGAGTAATGGTTGTTGCTTTTGTTCTTGGTTGGTTCTGGAAACCTTCTAGAAGGTCCATGAATCGGTTTTTTTTTCCTGTTTTTACCAGGTTTTCTCGTTTTCCTATTATCTAATTAATTTTGTAGTCTTTTCTTTTTTCCTTTTCCTTTTTGTTTTTATTTTTCCAATTTGTTTTCGTCTTTTTCTTTATTTTTGGTTTCATAAATTTGAAATTTCCAAAAATGTTCATAATTCAAAATTTTATTTAGTTTTTCAAAAAATATTAACAATTCCAAAAACAATTCATTATTTCAAAAATTGTTCACAGTCTTCATACTTTATTTGCAATTTCAAAAACTGGTTACTTTTATCAAAAATATTGTTCATGTACTTCAAATTTTGTTCAAGTTTGAATTTTTTTGTTCATTTTTTAAAAAAATGATAGGAATTAAAAATTTGTCTGCAATTTTAAAAAAATTTCACATTTGCTCACGGTTTTCAATTTTCACATTAACTTTTTCAAATTTGTTCGCCATTTAAAGACAACTGGTTTTGAAATTTGGTCACCAATTCATAAAATGTTCACATATTTAACAATTTTGTTCTTATTTGCAAAAAATTTAAAGTTTTTTTAATTTGTTCAATATTCAAAATTTTATTCGGAATTCGAAGTCTATTTGGCATTTAATAATTTGTTCACCTATTTTAATTGTTTTTCATGTTTCCAAAAATTGTCCAAGTTTAAAAAATCACTTTTAATTTTTTTCTCGCAGTTTCAAAAATTGGTCACACTTTTTAGAATTTGTTTTCAGGTTTTCAAAATTGTTCACATTCTCAAAAATTTGTTCACTTTTCAAAATTAGTTCACGTTATTTATTTATTTATTGCTAAATATTGAAAATAAAAACCGAGCAAAACCAGAAAACCAAAAAAAGGAACTCAGCAGGAACAAACGGAAAAAAGCTCAGACGAACGAACATTGCATGGGGCCAAATGGGCCAACCGATTTGTGCCCGTTAGTGACGGTACCATCTTGAGTCTCCACCAAAATTACATAGAGAAAGGTGGCTTGGGATTCAAGAAAGAGGCAGAGCCATTAGACCCAAACAAATCTCTATCTCTACTTTTTTGCGGGGTAAATCTATATCTCTATCTCTACTTACTTAAAAAGAATGTAAGGTTCCCATTTCACCTCTCTTCCGTTCAACCTTCCTTATATACGTTCCACTCTTTCCTTCTTCTCTTTGATTTTTTTTTCTCGCATCTCTGATTTTCTCCCATCCATTCTCCCCACAATAGAATCAATTGTCTCATGTTCTATGAACTTACCAAAATCTCTACTAGTTAAAAAGAATGTAAGGTTCTCATTTCACATCTCTTGCGTCCAATCTTCCTTATATATGTTCCACTCTTTACTTCGCCTCTTTGATTTTTTCTCTCATCTCTGATTTTTCTCCCATCCATTCTCCCTAAAATAGAACCAATTGTCTTATGTTTTATTAACTTACCAAAATAAAAATATATTTTCTTTTGGTAAGTTATTAAATTTTTACCAAATAAGTGCTTAACAATAAAATGGAAGATAAATTTCGGCGATTGCGTACAAGAACTTGCTAAGATCTTAGCGCATCAATATAATAATGGACGTGCCGTCACGGGCTAATCTACTAGAATGTTGATACCCCGTCGCAACGCACGGGCAATTGTCTAGTTTCATTAAAAAAAGTAACAGTAGAACCATTATAGATATGACGCTGCTTTGGTTGATATAGCATGAGGCTGCATAATCGGTTTATATTTCCATTGTTTATTCTTGCTCACGCCTACGGTATGAATTAAGCATATTGTCACGGGGATTCCACAAGAATAAAAGGCAAATGAATATATCTATCTATTTATATATAAAAAGGAAATGATGGGTTAATTAGAAGCAAGAGAATTAGTCTAAAAAATTCCACGTTAATCAGAAAATACTAGCCCTTGATTTGGTGGGTCTTTTAAAAATATAATCATATAACCGTTAGATATATGTAACATATATAGCATCGTCATAAGAGACCACAAGTTAACGTGACATACCTTTATTTAAATATGCTAGAAAATCCCACAATAAATAGAAACATCCGATCATTGATTTAAAGACCTTTTTTAATTAGAAAAGCATAGCCCTTGGATCTTCGTAAACTCTAAAGTGTCACATACGC
>NC_057802.1:579019826-579025966 GCF_018294505.1 Triticum aestivum | reverse complement strand
CGGCCGCCCGTGAAGGTGGCGGCGAGGCCTCGGTCGCTCCTTTCCTCGAGGAGGACCTCGGATCTGGGGCGGCGGCCCTTCTTGGCGAGGCGGCGGCGCTTTCTCGGCCGGCGTCGTTCGCGGGTGTGCTCTGGCCGGCGGCCTCGACCACGCGGGTGGTGAGGGGTCGGCGGGCGGCGACGGCGGCGCGGAGGTCTCCCCTCCTCGTCAGATCTGAGGGTGGCTCCTTTCCCCTGTCTTCCTCGTCCCCGCCGCTTCTCGCCTGCCTCCCTCCGAGCGCCGGTATGATGTGGGTGGGTGACCGGTGGTCTGGTTTTGGGCCGCGGGAAACCGTTGGCCGGCGTGGCCGGCCTGGCAGCAGCGACGTCCCCGACGCCGTCTCCTCCTTGGAGGTGCTGCAAAGGCCCTTCCCCTTTCCACCCCCGTTCCTCCTCCCGGGTGAAAGCCCAAAATCCGGCTTGGATTGGGCGGTGACGGCGCGCTGTGCGTCGTGTTCTTCCTTGGGGGCGCCGCCTGGGGAGGGTTGCGTTCAGGTGAGGGGTTCAAGGTCGGAGCTTGGGTGGCTTGGGTGGTCCGGTGACGACGGTGTCACTAGGTTCGGCATGGCTGTAGGCGTTCGGCTGCCTGGCAATGCTTCTCGGTGGCCTGTCGGTTCTCTTGATGCCTCTGCTGCCTTTCTTCAGTAGCTGCACCTGGTGGTTTTCCTGCAGCTCTCAGGCGTTCTAGGTTGTGGCGATGCGGCAGTCGCGGAGTGCTCGAATGTTCAAGTGGTGAAGTGCTGCGGCTGCTCCAGGTCCCGAAGCTGACACGTCCCCTGCTCTAGGGTGAGCGTCTCTCAAGTCCGCCGGGTACGGCGCCTTGCGAGCCATGGCGAGAGGGAAGGGTCCCTCTGCGGCGAGAGAGACGGCGGATGTGTGGTGGCTTCTACTTGGGTGTTGGTCGGGCTCACTTGTTGCAAGCAGGTCCTCGTCGTGCTCGTGTGTGCCTCATCCCTAGTTGGCTGTTTGGCTGTAGTCTTCGGCTAGGACAAGCTTCGAGCTTTGTTTTCCTGTATTCTTTTTGTGCTTGTGCGACCCGTTGAGTTGTAAGCCTCCTAGAGTGTCCCCTTGTATCGTTTGGTCGTGGGGGTTTGTGTGTGTCTGTATTTCCTCGCCGGTTGATGGCTTTGTTAATTCAAAGTCGGGCTCTCCGCGAGCCTTCGTTTAAAAAAAAAAATCTTGGTAAACTGGCGGACCCTAAGAAAATAACGTAGCCGTCACATATCCATCAGACACGTACACATCCTTTCAAAAAAGAAAAAGAAAACACGTACAAATCCCACGTCCCATGACCTTTATCCAAGAAAGAAAGGAGGAAAAAAGAAGAACGACCGCACTTATTGATCAGGCATGCACGCACACATCCTTTCAAAAGGAAAAAAATCATGTAGCTGTCACATATCCATTAGGCACATACACATCCTTTCAAAAATAAAAAATAACAACGTACAAATCCCACGTCCCATGCCCTTTATCCAAGAAAGAAAAAAAAAGAAACGACCTCACATATTCGTCAGGCACCCACGCACACATCCTTTCAACAGAAAAAAGAACACGTAGACATCCCACGCCCAACACCCTTATAATCTAAAAAAAAAAAAATCCATCAAACATGAATACGTCCACTCGCAAAAAAAAGGGACAATTGCATTTTTATCCTTAGTTGGTTCCTACCCACGGGTTTTGCCCTTACTTTTCGAGCTTGCTCAGTTTTTCCCTTACTTTTTCCGTCGAGGTCCCTCGAATGCCCTTTGACCGTTTGACCAAAACTTTGAAAATTCATAACTAATTCATATAAACTCAGAAAAATGCAAATAAGATATCAAAATGTTCAGATAAACATTACCTTTATGTGCACATCATTTGCATTCAGGACAAAAGCACCCTTTAAACTACCCGAGGTAATTAACATTATTAAAAATAAAAAGGTATAAACAATATTTTTCATGAATAAAAATTACATGCAAATTTAGGTGATGTTTTCTGAACATCCTGGTATCTTATTTGCATTTTTCTGAGTTCGTATCAACTTGTTATGAAGTTTCCAAATAATGGTCAAAGTCGTTAGAACATTCTTAACAAGATGATACGAACTCAGAAAAATGCAAATAAGATATCTCGATGTTCAGAAAACATCACCTACATTTGCATTTAATTTTTATTCATGAAAAAAATATTGTTTATACCTTTTTATTTTTAATAATGTTAATATCATTAATTACCTCAGGTAGTTTAAAGGCTGCTTTTGTCCTGAGTGCAAATGATATGCACATAAAGGTAATGTTTATCTGAACACTTTGATATCTTATTTGCATTTTTCTGAGTTCATATGAATTAGTTATGAATTTTCAAAGTTTTGGTCAAACGGTCAAAGGGCACTCGAGGGACCATGACGGAAAATATAAGGGCAAAACTGAGCAAGCTCGAAAAGTAGGGGCAAAACCCGTGGGTAGGAACCAACTAGGGGTAAAAATGCAATTGTCTCAAAAAAACATGCACACGTCCCACGTCGCATGCATACGTATAATGTCCTTTTTTTGTTGGTATTTTTTTGCAGGTACGTACAATGTCCTTAATCCATGAAAGAAAAAGAAAGTAAAGGTACACATACAAATGTGTAACTCTAAACATCTTCATATTGATCAGGCACCCACGCACACGTCCTTTCAACAGAAAAAAAAAACACGTAGACATCCCACGCCCAACACCCTTATAATCTACAAAAAAAATCACAATCCATCAAACATGAACACGTCCACTCTCAAAAAATGCGGGTACGGGCCGGAAAGCCTGCCCGACCAGACCCCGCATCCCGCCCCGGACCGCAAAAATTTTTAGGGGGCGCGGCAAATTCCCGACCCCAACCCGGGAAAACGCGGGTTTCCCCCTCGCGGCTACGGTGCCCTGCATCACAGAGAAGCAGTTGGCGGGAGGGACATTTCAGCCCGCGCTCTTTTCCTCCTCCTTCCGCCGCCGCCCGCCCTTGCTTCCGCCCACCCGCCGCCGGCGATTCCGGCCATATCTGCGGGCGAAATCGCTCCGCGGGGCCGCCCCACACCCTCCCGCGCCGAGCCGCTGCACCGCCCCTCCGGATGCTGCTCGTTTTTGGGATAAGAAAACCCTGAAGAACATCATGACTTGCTGTGTTATCCTGCACAATATGATTCTTGAAGATGAGAGAGGAATGAACTTAGAATTCTTTTACGACAATATGGGTAGCCGTGTCAAACCAGCTAGAGACCCAAACCGTATTAGGGCTTTTCTTCAGACATACAAGCAGATTGAAAATGCAGACACACACTTTCAGCTTCAGGAAGATCTCATTGAGCACCATTGGCAAAGGGCTGGACAATGACTAATTTTTGTATTCATTTGTATTTGTATTCATGACAAGTTTTGTATTGCATTATTTTAAGTTTGCTACGGTGATTTGAATAATTATTTGTAATGCGGATGATTATTGTTTTATGTTTGATTTGAATAATTCAGTTTGTTTTTGGTTGTTGAATTATGTTGGATTTGAGATTTGCGGGCTGATGATATGCGGGGATGCAGCGACGCAAAGAGCAGAACCCGCATAGCCGACTCGTAAAAAAGCACATTCCGCGAATATACTTTTTTACGGATCCGTTTGGGGGGTCTGCATCTGTGCCAGCCCGCGCCAGCCCGCAAAAGCTGTTTTGCGCGAACTGCAAACGCGTTTTGCGGGCCGGCGTTTTGCGGGGTCTGCTAGAGTTGCTCTAAACATCTTCATATTGATCAGGCACCCACCACTAGTAGAAAACAGGGCTTTCGTTCGGGCCTGGCCAGCCCATTAGTCCCGGTTCCGCACGAACCGGGACCCATGGGGTGCATTAGTCCCGGTTCGTGAGCCCAGGGGGCCGGCCGGGCCACGTGGGCCACTGGTCCCGGTTCGTCTGGACCTTTTGGTCCCGGTTCAACACACGAACCGGGACCAATGCGCCTCGCCCCTGGCCCATGACTATTAGTCCCGGTTTGTGCCACAAACCGGGACTAAAGGGTTGGTCCAGTTTAGTCCCACCTCGCCAACCGAAGGGCGCTCACACCGGTTTATAAGCCCGTCCCTCTCTGCCTTGTTGAGCTCCTCTGAAAATGAAAATAGATGCCCTTATACAGGGAATTTGACCTAAATTCATAGTGAGTTTCTCTGAAATTCATCGAAATTTATTATGAATTTAGGTTGAATTTTCTATATAGGCGCATCTATGCTCATTTTTTTATGTTGGGGTTGGCGATCTTTACAAACTTTTTGTGTGTTGAATATGCACCATTCAAAATCAGTCTCTGCTTTGAATGGTTCATTTTGAACACACAAAAAGTCAGGAGTTCAAATAAGTTCAATAAAATGAAATCCCTTTGTAACAGATGAGTTTTCGTCCGAAATCCTGATACTTCGAAAGAGATTGTCCATTTTGTTCACGAAGTGCATCCACCTTTTGCCGGGACCCTCTCAACTTTCTTGCACATGCTATGTGGATGAAATGATGATACCATGCCAACTTTCAACCTTTTCAGAGTTCATTTGATGATACATTGAAAAATGATGATGTGGCTTTGAAAAATGATGATGTGGCTTTGAATGTGTCCATTAGTGCCGGTTCCAACGGCTAGGCGGGAGGAGCTCTTTAGTACCGGTTTGTGGCGAACCTTTAGCACCGGTTCGTGCCACGAACCGGTACTAATGAGGCTGTGGCCCCACGAGCACCTTTAGTACCTGTTCGTGGCACGAACCAGTACTAGAGTTTCTTACTAAGCTGTTTTTTAGTCCCACCTCGCGAAGAGAGAGGCACTAGGAGCGGTTTATAAGCCCTGAGTGCAGAGACGATGAAGAAGAGGCGCAATGCTCACCTTCACGTTGCTTAGCTTCAAGCCTTGAGGAATAAGGTAGACTGCATGGAGCTATGTGCAGTGCAGTCTACACTATTATGAAAGGCTTGAAGCTAATTAACGAGCATTGCGCCTCTTTTTTATTTTTAATAACTTATTACAACTCCGGACTTCTTGTGTTACGGCAAAAACTGGATGCACTTCGTGTACGAACTGGACAATCTCTTTCGAAGTATCAGGGCCTGTTTCGGACGAAAACTCATCTGTTACACTGGCACTTCATTTTTTAAACTTATTACAACTCCAGACTTTTTTTGCGTTCAGTAGGCACCATTCAAAGCGACGTCATCAATTTTCAACACTTTCTGACATCATTTGCTGTTTTTCAGTCATTTACCAATTTATTTTCAGAGCTAAATGACCGTGAAATTGAAAATCGCTACAAAATGAACTCTGAAAATGTTGAAACTTGGCATGGTATCATCATTTCACCCACATAGCATGTGCAAGAGAGTAGAGAGGGTTACGGCAAAAACTGGACGCACTTCGTGTACAAACTGGACAATCTCTTTCGGAGTATCAGGGCTTCGGACGAGAACTCATCTGTTACACCGGCACTTCATGTTTTTTAAACTTAATTGAACTCCAGACTATTTTTGCGTTCAGACGCCACCATTCAAAGCGACGTCATCAATTTCCAACACATTCTGACATCATTTGCTGTTTTTCTGTCATTTACCAATTTGTTTAGAGAGCTAAATGACGATGAAATTGAAAATCGCTACAAAACGAACTCTGATAATGTTGAAACTTGGCATGGTATCATCATTTCACCCAAATAGCATGTGCAAGAGAGTAGAGAGGGTTACGGCAAAAACTGGAGTAAATGCATGAAAAATAACAAATGATGTCAGAAAGGATTGAAAAATGATGATGTGGCTTTGAATGGTGCATTTTGAACACACAAAAAGTCAGGAGTTCAAATAAGTTTAAAAAATGAAATCCCTTTGTAGCAGATGAGTTTCCGTATGAAATCCTGATACTTTGAAAGAGATTGTCCGTTTTGTACATGAAGTGCATCCAGTTTTTGCCGTAACCCTCTCAACTTTCTTGCACATGCTATGTGGATGAAAAGATGATACCATGCCAACTTTCAACCTTTTCAGAGTTCATTTGAAATGCTTTTCAATTTTATGGTCTTATAGCTCAAAATAATTAGTAAATGCATGAAAAATAACAAATGAAGTCAGAAAG